>NC_140171.1:35904021-35914021 GCF_963971535.1 Notolepis coatsorum
TGTCAACATTTCAAAGAGTCTATATCTTTCATAGCAACTCTTGGAATATTGCACACACATTATAATGATACAGACATGATTGGATTGTTGTGTTGTGTTGGAGTTGTGTCTGACAATACAAATGAACTACAACTAGAAGGATTACTGTATTACAGTAACAAGCTGTAATGACTGAGCCATACAACTATATGTCTGTAGTGATGTCTATGTATGGGTTATAGTGTGGAATAACTCTTCTCAAAGAAGACTGTGGAAGATAATGGAAAGGATAATATATGCTTAGTGGCTTGAGCATCAGTTGATATGAGCTTATTATTCGGTTTTAAGCTTTAGTGTATTTAGGCAGCTGTAGTGCAAAATATTTAATAATGATCTGAGTGTAGGCTTCACGGCTAGCTATATTTATATCTATTACAGAGCGGTAACACTATCAGAGAGCAGTTATGTGACACTTTTCTAATGTCATACCCAGACATTCAGGGACATTTGGGCAATAGACATTTGAGAAATGGACTTTTGAGCAATGGGACATTTGACATTTGAGCTATGGGACATTTGAGCACATTGAAGAGAATACATCTTTTGGACATTTGAAGACAATAAATTGTCTTGAATAATAATAGGCCCCTATTTCCTGAAATCTAGTCGTCTAACCATCTGCATTCTGTAAGGTGTACAGTCACATAGTGGCAGTGCAGTCACAAGCACAGAACAATGTCTACTCATGGAAAGGCCATAGACTACACTTGTCCCTGCATTTGCGTGATATTTACTTTGCCAGAAATAAAACGTTGCAGGCTGGGATCATGCAGAGCATGTGGACACTTTGCCAAGGGAATTTCCGTCCACAATGCACACACTTCAAAACGCATTTGGTGTCATTTATGGCCTCTAGTCTTTAAGGAGAATCTAGCTTTAAAAAAAAATTATATATTGTAGTGATTGTTAATTGTACATAATTCACCCACGGAGCTATTGTTAGGAACAAGAGTTCCGCCCGGACATTATATGAGGTGGCACTACCTGCCACCACGAGTGAGTCTTCTGCACGCAACGTAGCCGTAGCATGTTGTATTTGTGTACTGAATAAATGCTGTTCGCTCTAACTCGAGCTACCGTCTCCGACTCCCATCTCTCGGCACTACACTGGTGACCCTGACGTTGGTCTCGCTGAAGTATCAGGGACCGAACCGAACATGGCAAACGATGCCGTTATTATTCGATTGCCGGAGTTTTGGGAGCATTCTGCGGCGGCGTGGTTCGCGCAAACAGAGGCGCAGTTCGCCCTACGAGGGGTTGACGACGACGGCGCGCGATATTACCACGTCGTCTCGAGCCTCGGGAGCACTACAGCGGCGAGGACGGTAGGCTTCATAACAGCTCCGCCTGCACGGAATAAATATGAGGCGTTTAAGACGCACCTACTCAGAATTTTTGAGTTGTCGCCGTCTGAGCGGGCCCGACGCTTGCTGGATATACGTGGCTTGGGAGACAGCAAGCCGTCGGCGCATATGGAGATGATGCTGAACCTGCTGGGCGCCGAGCAGCCGAACTTTTTATTTAAAGAGCTGTTCCTCAGACACATGCCGCCACGGGTACAGACGGCACTAGCCAATACAAACATTGTGGATCCCCGTGCTCTGGCAGAGGAGGCAGATCGGTTCTACCTGGCCACTCGACACTTTACCCCAGGGCTAATAGCCTCGACTCGCGGTTACACGCCGCAGGGGGGAGGGGCGAGGAAGAACAGGAGCAGCGCTGCCGCAGGCCTGTGTTTTTACCACGCACGTTTCGGCGCCAGGGCGACAAGATGCCGTTCCCCTTGCACTTTCGGCATAACGCAGAAACGCAGACACCTGCGCCCAGTAGCAGCGGTGAGCGCAGGTATGTCGAACCGGCTGCTTTTCATTAGAGACACACTCTCCGGTTGCAAATTCCTCTGCGACACCGGAGCTCAGAGGAGCGTCCTGCCAGCTACGAAAGAGGACACCGCCGGCGATAATAGAGGTCCACGCCTGACGACCGCCAACGATACCCCTATCCGCACCTACGGTACAAGGACCGTGGAACTGTGTTTTGGGGGCCAGCGGTTCACGTGGGACTGCATCACGGCCGACATTTCGTTCCCACTTCTCGGGGCAGATTTCCTGGGTGCACACGGTCTCCTCGTGGACATTAGACATGGCCGCCTAATAAATGCACAGACACGGGCTTCGTTGGCATGTGTCCGCGATGAGGCGACATACGGCGGCCTTCTTACAGCTTTCACCGACCACGAACCCCTCACAACGTCTGAGTCAAAGGTGGCGGAGCCATGGTCGGCACGACAAGAGCTCACGTACGATTCCGAGGGCGCCGCGGGACACGTCGCCGAGAAGCCCAACGTCGTCATCGGAGCTGTACAGCCGGACCTCGACTACGTCGGCAGGGGCTCGGAACAGGCCTCCGACCACGACATCCAGGCCCTCGGGACTGCAGATTCCAGTCTACGCCTGGAGGACGTCGCGATTGGTCACTCGGGTCCGACGCTGCTGAATGACCTATCCACCGGACACCCTAGCCCACAGGCCCCTGGGGACTGGCGAAGGCTCGCCTTTGAGGTGGGGTACAACCACCACAAGATGGAACCCGCCCACGGAGACATTTCCCAGCCCGTAGAGCTGGCCCTCTCCCCCCGCCGAAGCCGTCCGCCGCTACCCCGGGACCCGCCAACGACGGAGCCGCCGTTGGCCTCGTCGACGTCTGTGCCCCCGGGTGTCGGGGAGGACACGGGCGCTTGCGCCGCCCCTACCTCCCCGCCCCTGGCTTTCCGCACTCACCGTGGCCGGTTCATGCCCCCGGGCGCCGTGGAGGGCGCAATCGCTTGCACCGCGCCCCGGGTTGTCCGCTCACGCCGCGGCCGGGTCGTTGTCTCTCCCCGCCGTGGAGATTTTGACCATGGTTGAATTCTGGGGGGGCTTGTGTAGTGATTGTTAATTGTACATAATTCACCCACGGAGCTATTGTTAGGAACAAGAGTTCCGCCCGGACATTATATGAGGTGGCACTACCTGCCACCACGAGTGAGTCTTCTGCACGCAACGTAGCCGTAGCATGTTGTATTTGTGTACTGAATAAATGCTGTTCGCTCTAACTCGAGCTACCGTCTCCGACTCCCATCTCTCGGCACTACAATATATTTTTAATGTTTTTACTTACAGTAGCCTATATGATAACTTTTTTTTTTTATTATAGGGCTGCCCCTCAACACACACACACAGTCACACACACACACACACACACACACACGTACGCACACACACGCACACACACACACACACACACACACACACACAGGGGGCTGGGGGGAGTGAGCCAGCTCCACCCCACGACGACTCGAGTCGAGCAGGTTAATAAAATGAACAGTTTTGAAAGAAAATAGGAATGTCATTATTGCATTATACTGTAGAGTCTAGTTGATCATATTCATTTTGACAACAACAAAATAACTACAACGTTATTATACAGTGCGCCGCGCAAAAGCGATTTCCCGAGAGACCAGCACTGGGAGGGAGGGAGGGAGAGAGGAGCGTTTGCTTCCGGAGCAGCAGCGTAGCTCCGTCCCCCACAGAGAGAGAGAGAGAGAGAGAGAGAGCAGCGGCATCTGGAAGGGAGGGAGGAGGAGAAACAAGCGGAGAGAGAAGGAGGGGAGGAAAAAACAGAAGCGCAGCAGCGAGGACGTGAACACGGGAGGTGAGTGATGATGCGGTATGCCAAGAATTTCACTTGAATAATAAGGGCAGCTGGCTGTCACACCGTTGCCGTTTTGTCATACCTCAGATCATGAGATAAGTGTGGGCGATTAGAGTAACTTTTCATATTATTTCGGGCGACGCGTCGCTTCATCGGTATGATCGGGGGCCCGTTGTGTTGCAGAGTCGGGAGGTAAAGGAGGGGAAGAGCAGGGGAGACTGCGGCGACACATGATGCTGTCCGTGCGGGATCCAGCGTCTCTTCCCTTGGTTTGTTATTAATACCATATTTAATGCGTTTCTCTGTCTCTCATGTCATGGACGTGATCGGGTGCATCATGGACACACTGGAGCCTCCTCTACCTGCAGGGGACGTTTCCACAACATGCACGTTGTTGTAACAATCTGTAGCACTAGCCAGCTAAGTGACCACTGCTGATCGCTCTGCCGTGAGCCACTCGGCTATTCATGGTCTTTTGAGGCATTGATTGTAGCCTAATACTGTCCTACGGGTGGACGATGTGACAGAGTAAACGTTGAATGAACAGCTGAAGTAACACCCGAAAAAAACGAAACGAGACGTGAGAACTGTAGCTTGTCTTTTAAAAATGTCGCGATTTGAATGCAGCTTTATTTTCGCTCCTTGATCTGCAGCGGTGGTCATTGTTATAGGCTTTCTTTACCTGAGATGCTCAGAGATTACTGTAACACAAGCAACGGTTTAATTCGTTGACATACTGGCCTTATTATAGCCTAACCTAGTAGATCCATTCGTACAGAGTACAGAAAGTGGCCATGCCTATAACAGCAGAGAGACAGCGACAGATAGAAGCCTTCCAGTTGGCGTCGGGTGGGGGTGGGGGGGGGGGCAACTTGGATGCAAAAGGTAGGCCAGGTCAGCAGCATCTTCCAGTCACATCATCCATCGGTTCCCCTTTTAAGATCTCTTATTCCAACCCCCATCACTGGCTATGTTGTCCTATAGCTCTCAATCGAGAGCCACGGTGTTGAACTCATAATGGGGTTCATTGTGAAACCAACAGCGACACACAGGGGAGTATTCTCTTGAGTGGGTTGGGGCGAGGTTGTACCACCGATGACCTATATATATATATATAGGGGTTGTACGGCCCAGGGCACGAGAGGCTGATGCTGGGCCGCGGTCCGGGGCTTGTGTCGGTGCATGCATGATGCTGATGGCCGGGCCTCCTTAGCTAATTGTTTCCAGCCTTGGTGAAGTCATTTCTGCCAGGCCGTGAGAGAATAGCCTTCTTCTTCTGCCTGTTTATGTTTCACAATTTAAGTCATGATGTAGGGAATTAAGAAAATAATTCCACCAACTAACTTTCCTGTTTTGGGGAGGCAGAGCTTGTTTTCAGATATGTTGTGTGTGATTGCACACCATTTAAATATTTTTTAAACACATAACATGGAAGAAGAGACACTGAAAGGAAAAGAAACAAGAGGAAAAAAGCAAACGACACGAGCAGGCAGCTGTGCTAAATAGAGGCCCAAGGCTTACCTCTATAAACAAACACGGAACATTAAGTACATGTAACTTACATCTTTAAGGTGGGAGGTTTATAGCTTTGTCAGCTTTAAATAAACTCCAAATTCCTTTGAGTAGCCACAACTTGTGAGTCTCAGTTTTTCAAGTTTGATGATTCATTCACGTCTTGTACCAAATGAATATGATTGCATCTGAAAGGTAGAGAAAGAAAGGGGAATAAAACAAGAACAATAGTTTGACTTGTGAGATTCAAACACATTCATGTTCAGTGACTCAACGTTTCATGACGTCTGGGTTTGCTGCTAGTTGTGTAATAAGAGTGAAACAGACTGTATCCAATATGAGCGGGTCTGGAGGCAGAAGGAGCCGTCTGCTTGTTGATGATAACATCCAGGACCAGAGGACCTGGCTGCTGTCTTTGGACTCTCTCTCTCTCTCTCTCTCTCTCTCTCTCTCTCTCTCTCTCTCTCTCTCTCTCTCTCTCTCTCTCGCTCTCTCTTTCTTCCCCTCTGGTGAGCTGCTGCTCCTCACCTAGCGACACTCGTGCTCTCAGATGCATTTTTCCATCTAGAGTTTGTGAGTGTGTGTCTCTCTCTCTCTCTCTCTCTCTCTCTCTCTCTCTCTCTCTCTCTCTCTCTCTCTCTCTCTCTCTCTCTCTCTCTCTCTCTCTCTCTCTCTCTATATGGTGTGTCCATATAGACTGTTGTATAGTAGAGCTGAACACAATACTGTCTGCAGGTATTTATTAGGGGTGGGAAAAAATCGATACAGCATAGTTTTGGTGGCAATATACTGTATCGTGGAATTGATTGATTGATTGATTTAAAACTTTATTAACAGATTGCAGAATGGGTACAGTACAGTACAGCTCAATACATACAATTGTTAAGGGGATGCAGACCAGAGAAAGACTTTCGTCTTGTTTACATCAGGGTCCCCCATTTTCAATTCATCGAATGGAAGCGGACATGACCCGTTAGCCTAGGCATTGTTTGTTTGTTTTTGTTTTTGTTTGTTTGTTTATTAACACAGTTAAACAGAAGTAAAAACAATACATAATAAGTTATAACGATTGTGAAGGAGAAGTTAGAAGCCTAGAGGCTTATCAAGAACTTCCCCTATTTTATAAAATCAAACATACAAAAATACAAAAATATGCATATTATAAAATACCAGAATACATTAAAAAGATTTGTGTTAATACAAACATACATACACACAGTACATACATGCATATACTGTGTACATAATAATATATAACAACCCACCCACCTGCCTACAAACCTACCCACCCACATAACCAAATGCATACCTACATGTATGACCTATTATCTATCTACTACTTTTGGATGAGAATTTCTTTGTAGTTTGCTTTAAAAATAAGCAGAGATGGAGATTTCCTCAGCATAGGATCAGCTGCATTCCAAAGATTGGACCCTCTATACCTCACTGAGAACTGCCTAAGTGAAGTACCACAATAAGGTATAAGGTACCTGGACTGACGTGTAGCATATGAATGAACATCTGAATTAAAAGAAAAAAAACTATTAAAACCATTTGGTAGATTGTGATCATGAATGCATTTGTACAAAAATATACATATCTGTAAAGAATTAACCTCAGACACAGTCAGAATGTTTAGTTTCTTGAAAAGCCTAGGCATTGTCCAACTAACACCTCTCCCGAAGGCTAACCGGTCACGTCCGCTTCCATTCATTGTGCTAAGCTAGGCTAACATGCAGCCAGATAGCTTTCTACAAACACACAGAGAGGAAACTGGTATCTATCTTCTTGTCTCTCTCTGGAGAAGATGATAACCTAATTTCCCAAAATGTTGGCATGTTCCTTTAAAGGAAAAATGTGTGTCGAAATACCATTATGAATTGAGTGTTGTGATGCTGCAGGGATGCCTACAAATTGCATTCTAATATTCTAATAACATCTTTGTTTTGGTACAGATCCCTGCAGAAATCTCACCATGATCATTTGAACCCTTTCACTGCCACACTACAAAGGGTTAACCCTTTCACTACCACACTACAGACGGTTAACCTTTCACTACCACACTACCGAAGGGTAACCTTTCACTACCACACTACCGAAGGGTAACCTTTCACTACCACACTACCGAATGTTAACCTTTCACTACCACACTACCGAATGTTAACCTTTCACTACCACACTACAGACGGTTAACCTTTCACTACCACACTACCGAATGTTAACCTTTCACTACCACACTACAGACGGTTAACCTTTCACTACCACACTACCGAATGTTAACCTTTCACTACCACACTACCGAAGGGTAACCTTTCACTACCACACTACCGAAGGGTAACCTTTCACTACCACACTACAGACGGTTAACCTTTCACTACCACACTACAGACGGTTAACCTTTCACTACCACACTACAGACGGTTAACCTTTCACTACCACACTACCGAAGGGTAACCTTTCACTACCACACTACCGAAGGGTAACCTTTCACTACCACACTACCGAATGTTAACCTTTCACTACCACACTACAGATGGTTAACCTTTCACTACCACACTACCGAATGTTAACCTTTCACTACCACACTACAGATGGTTAACCTTTCACTACCACACTACAGACGGTTAACCTTTCACTACCACACTACCGAAGGGTAACCTTTCACTACCACACTACAGACGGTTAACCTTTCACTACCACACTACAGACGGTTAACCTTTCACTACCACACTACAGACGGTTAACCTTTCACTACCACACTACAGACGGTTAACCTTTCACTACCACACTACAGAAGGTTAACCGAAAAATGACATGACAGTGTATTATCATTCCTTCTAATATCGTGAATTATGTCGCGTTTTCGATATCAGTCAAAATAATCACAATTAGTTATTCTTTCAAAATCTTTCAGCTCTACTGTAGGGTTTATACCTTATATACCGTGGTGCTGGTTTGGGGAGTTTATTAGTGTTGCCCACAGTGACTGACTGACCAATGCTGAAATGGTGCACAGTCATTCTCCCTCCCTCTCTCGCTCCCTTCCCACCCCCTGCTCAGACCCTCCCACCCAACCCCTGGTCTGCAGTGTGTGTGTGTGTTTGTGTGTGTGTGTGTGAGAGAGAGAGAGAGAGAGAGAGAGAGAGAGAGAGAGAGAGAGAGAGAGAGAGAGAGAGAGAGAGAGAGACTTCAGAGAGATGATGTAATTTCTAATTGCGGAGGGCTCTTGGGTTGTACCTTAGTTATTTTATATCTGGGGTCTCTCCCACCTTTTTCCTCTAATCTCTCTTTCCCACTCTCCATCTAATTTCTCTCCTCTCATCCTCTCTCTCTCTCTCATCCTCTCTCTCTCTCTCTCCTCTCTCTCTCTCTCTCTCTCTCTCTCTCTCTCTCTCTCTCTCGCTCTCTCTCTCTCTCTCTCTCTCTCATCCTCTCATCCTCTCATCCTCTCTCTCTCTCTCTCTCTCTCTCTCTCTCTCTCTCTCTCTCTCTCTCTCTCTCTCTCTCTCTCTCTCTCCGTCTTTTGGTCTTGCATTTCTGTTTGAAAACAGGACTTGCTGACTGTGGAAAAAGTGACTCAGAACATTTGCTGGGTCAAGTTCTGCAGACTGTGCTTGTGAGTGTGTTTGTTTGTGTTCTGCAGTGTCGTAACACTCAAGAGATTACTGTACCTCTTCGTGTTAAGGAAGGGATTGTCACCACTCTCTGAGAATTTATATATAATACACACACACATAGGCAGTGCACAGGGACAGATATAGCTGTCAGCATGTGACTCTGCAAGCACGTCAGACCCCTAAAATACCCCTCATATCCTAGATACCCTCAAAACATCCCTCTATATCCTTGATACTCCGAAAACATCCCTCCATATCATAGATACCCCCCAGAATACCCCTCCATATCATATACCCCTCCATAAGATACCCCCCAAATACCCCATCCTTATCTACATAACCTCAAAACACCCCTTCATATTCTAGATACCCCCGAAATACCGCTTGGTCCGCTTCATATCCTATATACCCCCAAAATACACCTCCTTATCATAGATACCCTCAAAATTCCCCTCCATAGGGCTGGGCGATAAAACGATAACGATAACTATCGCGATAAATTATTTCCTCGAAATAAACATGAAACGTGGTCGCAAAGTTTCGATATATCGATTTTCCAAGCTTGGCTCCGTTCAGCCTCGGCTCAGCACACTCACTAACAACAACCAGCGTTACGTGATGACGTACTTACGCACAACAGCTAACAACCAATCAGTGAAGGAGATGGCCGAGACCCGGAAGGAGGTAGGACTCACTCAACAACAAGGCTTGCTAGGCTAATTAGCTTGCACGGCACTGTTTTATATATTTACGTGCCGAGTATGTGTGTGTTTTGAATTCTGAGGCCACGTTTATGGTAGTGTGGGATATACAGTGGACGTCGTTTCAATATATTGTGGCGGAAGAGAGTATTTTAGTGTCATATTTAGCACATTGTCATGGAATACAGCGCTTAGAACCAACAGGTTGGCTAGGATAACTAGCTTGCACGGCACTGTTTTATATATTTACGTGCCGAGTATGTGTGTGTTTTGAATTCTGAGGCCACGTTTATGGTAGTGTGGGATATACAGTGGACGTCGTTTCAATATATTGTGGCGGAAGAGAGTATTTTAGTGTCATATTTATTGTCATGAGATACTCCGCTTGTCGGCTAACGTGCGCAGACTGATGACGACATCAACTCGACTTGAGACATT
>NC_140171.1:35916521-35921521 GCF_963971535.1 Notolepis coatsorum
GCGTACACCCCTATCACTCCCAGTTCAGCTGCATAAGGGATTTCTGCCACTTTCTTTGACTCTCTCTCTCTCTCTCTCTCTCTCTCTCTCTCTCTCTCTCTCTCTCTCTCTCTCTCTCTCTCTCTCTCTCTCTCTCTCTCTCTCTCTCTCACTCGCTTTCTCCCTCACACACACACACACACATACACACACACACACACACACACACACACACACACACACACACACACACACACACACACACACACACACACACACACACACACACACACACACACACACACACACACACACACACACACACACACACACACACACACACACACACACACACACACACACACACACACACACACACACACACACACACACACACACACACACACACACACACACACACACACACAGTGAGAGATGAAATGTGATGAAAGAGCTTGTAAAGGCCAGGCCCCCAGGTGCCAGTCTAATGAACCCACTACAGTGTGTTGAAGGACTATCTCTCTGAGCTGGTTGTCCCTTCCTGCTTCACTTCTCATCCAATTCTCATTCTCAGTCTACTCTAGTCCTTCTGCGCCTCATTCTCCCAAAACACTTGGAACAGACGGGCAAGTCTTCAATTCTAATAGGTTTCATATTGAATACAAAGGAATGGAGTCATGCACTAGTTTGGTAGGCCATGTTGCAGTACGATACATAGATGGAATATAATATGCATGCTTGTAAATGTCTCTTTTTCTCTTAATCACAAACAAGTAATTATTGCCATTTATATCGGAGATCAATATATTTTGCCACCAATTATAGCTGAGATACCAGATCCAAAGCTCCTAAAGGACAGCAGTGGAACATAGACAGAAGGCTATGGTTTCCCACTAGATGGTTCTTTTGTTAAAATAAATGTTAAATAGTTCTTCATTCCACAACGGCCATCACTGATATGGAGTGTTTGGTCATTAACATGGGTCTCCCAGTCCCTCCGCTCTGCAGTAAACAGAAAATAAATGGAAGGAAGAGAGACAAGAAGATAGATACCAGTTTCCTCTCTGTGCGTTCAGTAGAAAGCTATCTGGTTGCATAGCCTAGCTTAGCACAATGAATGGAAACGGACATGGCTGGTTAGCCTTCGGGAGAGGTGTTAGTTGGACAATGCCTAGGCTAACCGACCATGTCCGCTTCCATTCATTGTGCTAAGCTAGGCTAACGTGCAGCCAGATAGCTTTCTACTGAACGCACAGAAAGGAAACTGGTATCTATCTTCTTGTCTCTCTCTGGAGAAGACGATAAGGTAATTTCCCAAAATGTTGGCGTGCTCTTTTAACATGGCACTTAACTAGTTTGTCATGCAGGTGGGTTATACTTAACATGGCTCTTAGTCTTAACTACTTTGTCATGCAGGTGGGTTATACTTAACATGGCTCTTAACTAGTTTGTCATGCAGGTGGGTTATACTTAACATAGCTCAGTTTGTCATGCAGGTGGGTTATACTTAACATGGCTCTTAACTAGTTTGTCATGCAGGTGGGTTATACTTAACATAGCTCAGTTTGTCATGCAGGTGGGTTATACTTAACATGGCTCTTAACTAGTTTGTCATGCAGGTGGGTTATACTTAACATAGCTCAGCAGGGCTGTACAGTGCGACGAGATGGTCGCGAATTGCCCCTTTAATTGGCCGTTGCGATTGGTAAATATTATCTGGGGGCGGGCTTGCGAGCACTGCTTTCAAGCCTTGCATTCGCATTTCACTCCTAAATTATCCAAGGTGTGTGATGACGCCACTCATGCGAGCTGAGCAGTGAGCACTCAGCAGGTATGATCAGCGGGAACAATCGACTGAGCACTCACTCTGATAGACTGGCTGGCTGGCTGTCTGATTTAGCTATGAAGAAAAGTAAAGTTAGTATTGCTTCATATTTTCGACGCGTTCGACCTCCTATAGTGAGCCGAACTGAACTGAACTCAGACACACGGAGAGAGCTGCGTCGTCTGCTGCTCCTCCCGCACCCGTGGCTGTTGTAAACACTAGTCTCTAGTGGGACACTGGGACCTCGGTGAGCCTGCCAGCCGGCTAGCTACTGATATCAAAAAATCCTCCAGCAAGTCTAGTAGTGCATGATAGCTCGCGTTAGCTTACTGTTCAAAACGAAACGTCCCATTAAACTAAATAGTTCAGATAGCTCCTGATATCAATGTCTTATAAGTTATAACACTGAGTCGATGCATATTCGAGCTGAGGGCACGCTGAATATAGTCAATAGGGTCCAGCTGCAGCGCCGGAGAATCCTGGCCGTAGCTGGAGGCTACAGTATAGGGTCCAGCTGCAGCTCCGGAGAATCCTGGCCGTAGCTGGAGGCTACTCGAGTACACACAGACAGTGGAGCTGGTTGCATATAGCGAGCATTTTGACTTGTTGCGTGGTGGCGATGTCTCACAGATAATACAACTACAAGTATGATTATATAATATATATATTTTATTAAAAAAAATATACATTTTTTTTCTTCTTTTTTTTTTAAATCAAAAACAATCGATATAAATAATGGTAAATTGTTATTTAAAAATTTGCCCCTAAACAATATTTGTTGCCCCTAAATTTCTCATTTAGGGGCAAGTGTGCCCCTAGTGAAAAAGCTTAGCGTACAGCCCTGTTCAGTTTGTCATGCAGGTGGGTTATACTTAACATGGCTCAGTTTGTCATGCAGGTGGGTTATACTTAACATAGCTCAGTTTGTCATGCATGTGGGTTATACTTAACATGGCTCAGTTTGTCATGCAGGTGGGTTATACTTAACATGCCTCAGTTTGTCATGCAGGTGGGTTATACTTAACATGGCTCAGTTTGTCATGACCATGTTTATGACTTAGTTTGGGTACCGTTAACCACAGGTTTATTTAGGCCTTAAAAAAATAATATACAGTTATATCCATATAAAACTCACATCTTATAAAACAATGCAACAGAAAGTCGTTTTTTGTTTAGTTTGTTCGTTGTTTGTTTTAATTTTTCTAACTTGCACAGAGAACGGATTATCAACAGGCTATGTTTTACTTTTAAACGGATGCTTTCCAAAATATAATGCAATGGTTTGCCGCTCCCTTTTCAACACCATGGAGAGTGGTGTGCTTGCGGTGCGCCATAAAGGCCTTTTGAGGAATTTCTATTTCTTGCTAGACCACGCTGCATAGAGCCTTCTGACGAAGAGAATGTTTATAAAACTCTTGGCACGTCGGGGAGAAATGAGCTTTGACTTGAATCTCGCTCTTCACGAGAAATCTCTGGTTCCGTCACACACCAGTCAGAGAGCATCTTCAGCCGTAGAGCAGAGACCAGTGCCAGGTTGTAGTTACCTGCTGCCAACAACACAGCTCACAGTAGCCAGCAGTTCATTGTCCCAGCGAGAGGAGGCACTAGCAAGCAGGGAGTCGCTGGTGTGTATGTAGTAGGGCTGCACGATTAATAAAAAAAAAAAAAATTGATCTCGATTCACGTGACTACGTTACAAGATACAAGATACAAGATACTTTAATGCCACACAACGATGGACCTGGACCCCCGGATACCCCGCACCTGCGCGAGCTGTTGCGCCAAAAGAAGTACAACGGGGCTCTATGGAGAAACCGTGACACTCCCCTGACTGAGCTTTGGCATGGATTGATTTTTTAGATCGCTAGCATTGGCTAACAAATGCAAATATATTGTAGTCTGCCCGGTTGTTCTGACCAGGATTTACATTCTTTTCTGCTTTCGGGTCTGCGCGCGCATATTTGTCACGACGTCTTTGGCGAACAGTTCTATAGATCGTATCCCTTTTTTTTGTAACTCCCCTCAACCTCAGTTATTTATAATGTTGTTGTTCCTTACAACATAGCTGAAATAATATTAGTGCAATAAAATAAATGCTCAATCTTTATCTTGGCCTTTTCCCCCTCCAAATAATTACCTATAAAAGATGGTTAAAGGATTTTTAATTATTTGGATTCGATGCTGGATGCATTTAGATTAAATAAAAATACGTTTCTAACTCCAACTCTACTACCTTGCGTCTATGAAATGGAGTATGACCTCATTCGTCTGGATTGCTGTTATGGCGGTCTTCCTTTAAGGCAGGTCAGTGTGAATTGTGAGAACATTGAAAAGCACTTTAGAGAATCATATCCAAGACACAGGGATTGGCCAGGAAAGGCATTCCTGGCTGGTGATTGGACAGGACAACAGGTGATTGGAATGTTGAATCAGAATCACAGTCATTGCTGCTGCTGTGGGTTCCGTTGCAGCGCGGCTGTGTTCAGCCCATTGTCTCGCAATGATGATGTCACATCCCGTGGGACACCACGGGAAGGATTAGCTTAGCAGCTGTGGTTAGAATAATGAGAAATCATTCTGGTCTTCTTCATGTTCTTTTAGAGCTAAAGTCGTTTACTTTGAATGACTTCTTTTGACTGTCTTTTTCCAATGTTCAAATAATATAACAGAACAGAATAGAACATAATAGAATAGAATAACTCATTTCACATCGTGTTGGAATTTGACTTTTGGCTTTGCGCTGACATGGCAAAACAAGTGGAGTGACAGTCTTGGCTGTGTGTGTGTTTGCTCCAGACTGTAGCAATACAGTGTGGGTCCATTAGTCAGGGCCAGCTAGCCGCATCAACCCAGTCCAAAACCAATGTCCTGTCAGAGAGGAATGCTAACGCTAATGTTGGGAATCAACAACTCCAACTTCCACTAAGAAAAGGGATTCATGAACTTGTGTTTCCACCTCTTTTATCTCTTTGTTATATATATATATTTTTTTCTTTTCTTCTTTTTTTATGTTCTTATTTGCCTCTTGTATTATTTCCCAACCATCTTGTCTTCTCTTCTCTTCTCTTAGTTTATCTTATCTTATCGTATCCTTATCTTATCGTATCTTATCTTATGTTATCTTATGTTATCTTATTGTATCCTATCATGTTATGCTATCTTATTTTATCTTGTCTTATCTTATTATATCTTATCC
>NC_140171.1:35924021-36011521 GCF_963971535.1 Notolepis coatsorum
TGAATACATTTTTTTTTTTTTTAGTAGTCTACTCTTATAGCCTGCCTCTAGTCTAATGGCGCTTTTCCACTGCATAGTACCTACTCGACTCGACCCGCTTTAGGCACCTGGTACTTCGTTCCTTTTCCACTGCAGCCAGGTACTACTCCGTTTGTCTCCGTGTGGGGATGCAGGCGGGGCCGCTCGCTTGTGTACACTGAAAGCTCCGTGGGCATAGATGTCCGAGGGCTTGCAGCAAGCCAGAGTTTAACACAGTTTCAATCAATCAATCAATCAATAACAACATTAACCAGACTCTCGTTGCGTCTATTCTGCCAAAGCTAACGTTACCTCTCATTGTGTATTCTACCAAGCAAACCCGGGTTTAACGTTACCTCTCGTGTATATCGGCTGACGGTAGTATTAGGCTAATAACAACAACAAACTTAACACATCAGCGATCTTGTTGTGACACTAAACTCTCCGCTCTGTGGTAAATTGGGTTGATGTCGGTTTTGTTTCATCAATAAATAAGGCAGAATACACAGTGAATCCATTCTTTTTTGTTTATTGCACTTGGTTCTGTCGCAAACAAATCCTGAATGAAATGCATCCTTAGCGAGGCAGTAAAGATGGCGGCGTTCTGTTTTTGTTCAGAGGCTACAAAGTGTGACGCGTCTCTCTTCTGACCAGTCAGTGGTCTGCAATGTTTCACATGACTTTTCTGGTACCACTTCTACCCAATAGGGTCGCTTGGAACCGAGTAGGGTATATCTGCAGAGCCGCAAGCCACAAGCCAACTTTATTATTATGATAAAAAACAGCGGTGACGCGGTATTCAGCCTAACTCTGCGGTGAGCGTGATGCAACAGCGATACCGCGGTAATGCGGTTATCGCGGCAGCTCTAATTGTACCCATTCTAGAATCTGTTAAATAACATTTACATCCATTCATTCTGCTAGTATTAACGTTACTACGCTGCTAGCCACAATGCTATACTGTTATAATGGCATATCCCAATCACGTTATATTTTTGTGAGACTAAACTCCGCTCTTGGTGGTCAATTGTGTTGATGTTAGTTTTGTTTCATCAACAACTCATCAACAAATGAGGCAGAACACACAGTGAATGTATCCGTTTTTGTTTATTGCACTTTATTTCTTGCTGAAAAATAAATGCTATGTTGCTAAATGGCTCATGCGAGGTATAAAGATGGTGGCTTTCTGAGATTTTGAGCAGGATGTGGAGTGACTCGTTCAACCTTTCTGATTGGTTGAAAATGGCCTTCATGTTTGAACTACATCGCCACCTACTGCTTTGGCATTGTACTATATGTATATAGTAGATGTGTTAGGGTTTGTAACCGACCACAAGCGCAACGGCACAGAGAGAGTTGTTTCAGAGTTAGCCAAAGCAAGGGCGTATTTATTCTCAGAGTCACAAGATAGAATTAGGTTGAGCAACAGAACAAACGGGGAATCTGGCATGTGAAGAATGTTGCGGCTCTGCAGATTCTCCCAGTAGGTGGTGGTGAGGAATTAGCTTGTGATGTCTGAGCCGCTCTGCAGATCCTCCCAGCATACACTCCAGGTGGAAACGGAGGGAGAGAGAGAAATCCCAGTTAGCCCAGCGCACAACAGAAACAGAGAGGTGACTGATCCAAATAAATATCCAAGTGACTTGATCTTCGGTGTGATACACACAGTTAGCAGAGTCCAGAGAAAAAACAATACGGTAATCCAAAGTGTAAATCCAACAACAAAAATTAGGTGAGAACAGTATAACAAAAACGGGATCTCTTCGGTGTTTCACAAACACACAAAAAACGGGTGATCCAAAAGAACTGTTTCCAAAAACTCACCAGAGCGCAACGCGTAAAGCGGGCAGATAAACGAGGCGCAGCTTCGTACGGGGAATCGGGTTCTCCACAGGGATACTTCACAAAAGTCCTGGGGAGCAACAGACAGGGAACAGCGACGGGAAAGACAGGCAGATGCAGGGAATATTCAAAACGATCCAACATCGATACTAGGGGAATCAGGGTATATAAAGCCACAGGGCGCTGATGACAAGCTGTGACAGCTGCGGGATGAAATTGATCATTGCTCCAGAAGCGTGTGGTGGGAAGAGCACCAATCAACACGGCATCTTACAGGAAAGAAGCATGTGGCGGGGAATGCAATTAATTAACAAAATACCTTAAAGGAAACGGAGCGAGTGGGTGGGGAGCGGACCAAACCTCACAAGATGAGTCAAAACGACGTCTAACTTAACTCTAACTTGCCTGCCAATACGCAGCGTTCTGAAAAGCTAAATGAAACGAAATTAAATGGCCCTAATGTAACCGCAGCCTTGTCGCTTGAGAGAGTTCTTGCAGAGGAAGCATTTTGTTGACATTGTACTTGTATACTTTATGTACTTCAGCTAAAGTTCACTTCATGTAATGACAGTTCAGTCGTGTGCAACATGCACCGCAGTGGGTTGTTTCTCTAGTCTCTAGTAGGGGTGGGACGATACATCGATCCAGATCGATATATCGATCTATTATCAATTATCAAATAGGATCTATGCAACGTAAAAAGATCGATTCATGGGGGAGCTCCAGTAGCTCACCGCGTATCTCGGCGCTATTTCGGCGTCGGGGACAACCGTGCGCGTCACGGATCTGGGGTACACGAGTTCGACTCCCGGACTCGCCGTATTTTCTCAGAGTGTCTTTCCCCCGATCTATATCCTATTCAACCTGTTTCTGTCGGTCATACTTGACCAGAAAAAGCGATAAACGCTAAAAAGAACCAGCTGACTGGTCAAAGTTTAAAAAAAATAAATATCGATTCATATTGCGATACTCTTATTTTGTAAAAGAAGCAGTGAAGCCAGACCAGCACTCTCAGGTTCAAAATTTTATGGCAGCCTGAAACAAACATGTTTCGGAAATATGTATTCCTTCTTCAGCGGCGAGAAATATGTATTCCTTCTTCAGCGCCGAGAAACATGTTTGTTTCAGGCTGCCATTAAATTTTGAACCTGAGAGTGCTGGTCTGGCTTCACTGCTTCTTTTATATAATACTTAATGGGATTTCAGCACCCAGTGTCGTATCTTGAGAGCGCGGTCTAACTTGACATTTGATACTCTTATTTTGAAAATCCCCTGGTGAGCATATCCGCCCGGCTGCAACAACAATATCTCTGTGTGTAGACGTTGGACAGCATTGCGTCAGAGTCCGCTTATTTTGCGACCCGAAATAAGTGCCTGTTGTTTTTTCCCCCACAATGGGTCAAATGCATCTAACATGCTTTCCATCCTCGCCATTCCTTTATGCCCACATCGCGTTAAATACCGAAATTAACGTTGCGTTAGCGTAAGCTAACTAAGCTAAGCTGATAAGAGCCATAGAGAGAACAGCAGAGGTCCATTAGGGACTGGGAAGGACTGCATTCTCGAGACAGCGCCACTACCAGGATCTGGCCGGTACTGCACCTTCGGACTCCCAATATGACTTTTCCAGCCAAAATACAGCTCTGTGACAGTGAATAGGATATTAATATATATAATAAAAAAAAATACGAACCAAAAACAGTGAACAGGAGGTCTATTTGTATTAAAAACAATAGATTGTTTTTCATTTAAATGTCTGGAAGAGCTCAAAAATAAAAATGTCAAATGATAGTTCCATTGCCTTTTTTTTGTTGATTTAAATGTTACTGATTGTGTTAAATGGGCATATAATATCGTCTCATATCAATCGCAGGCACCTGAATTGAATCGTATCGTATCGTATCGTGGCAGACTTTGTGATATCGGAAAATATCGTATCGTTGTCCAAAGAATCGATATCGTGATGAAACTGGTGATTCCCACCCCTAGTCTCTAGTCTGAAAGTCTGTCTCTAACAGAGTTTATTTATTTACCTTCAGTATAAATGTTTAACAGAGCTGGCCTCAACTATTAACCATAGGATGTCCCAGTTTTGGTTTGTTAGACTGAGATGCAAAGTTTGGCATCGTTTTTCTTTTTCTTTTATTTCTGCATAAACGTCTACACACACACACACACACACACACACACACACACACACACACACACACACACACACACACACACACACACACACACACACACACACACACACACGCACACACACGCACACACACACGTGTACCTGCATGCATGCATATGTCCATAGTCAACATTTACCTCTATCTATCAACATGTGTTTGTGCATTGGCAGATGTATGTATGTGTGTGTGTGTGTGTGTGTGTGTGTGTGTGTGTGTTTCTTTTGTTGACCAATTAGATTAAAGGTATTACCCTCTCTGGTCTCCCTGACCCACCCACCCAAAAACAGACATACCAGAGATTCTTTGGCACACCCTGAACATTCCTCTCCTTTCTTTTGTGGTCATTTTCCTCCCTCTTTCTTCCACCCATAGAAACCACGCCGGAGAAAATGATATCTTTTACATGCACAATACAGTCAATACACTGACACACACACTGACTGACACACACACACACACACACACACACACACACACACACACACACACACACACACACACACACACACACACGCATGCACGCACACACCCATGCATGCACACACGCATGCACGCACACACACACACACGCATGCATGCACGCTCACACACACACAGACACACACACACACAGACACACACACACACAGACACACACACACACAGACACACACACACACACACAGACACACAGACACACACACACACACACACACACACACACACACACACACACACACACACACACACACACACACACACACACACACACACACACACACACACACACACACACACACACACACTTTCTGCATACACTCAGCATACACTCAGACAGTGTTAAGTTGTTATTGTGCATGTGAATTATAGCAGGCCTGTATCTATTTCCGTATGTTCTGTCCTTCACAGTTCACACTCAGTCGTTCCCACAAGGACACAAGGACAATATATGGTCATGGAATCCTTATCCCATCCAGCTCACATGGTTCACTACAAGACACCACGCCCATGGTGTGTGTGTGCTAGGGCTGTCTTAAATACTTCGAAGCTTCGAAGCTTCGTTCGATGGGCATGGGCTTCGAATATGAAAATAAAATGTGAATATATTAAAAAAAATATATAAATATATATATATATATATATATATATATATATATATATATATATATATATATATATATATGTTTTTATTTTTTTTTATTTTAGCAAAATCAACTCTGTCTATCTTTGTTAACTACAACAAGCAATGCTGTTTGTTATTTAAGATGAGGTCGGACTTGGCACTGACAGATTTGTGTTCATTGTGCTGCTTTTATAAAGCCTCAAATGACTGCTTACAATATTTCATGAAAGCAAAGTGTTTCGTTTGTCTAAGATTTAAAAAGGTTTAAACTTTACAACACTGACAAAGTTGAACAAAGTGCTGTACAAGTCCCACAACATTTAAAAAAATATATCTAAAAAAAAAGAAAATTATTACATTTCTTTTTTCTTTTCTTTCTTTCTCGAAGCTTCAAATTAAAATCGAATCTCAGCCCCGAAGCTTCGAATTCCAAAAAAAAAATCGAATGTCAGCCCTAGTGTGTGCGTGTGTGTGTGTGTGTGTGCATGTCTGTCTGTCTGTGTGTTTTAGGTTTCATATTGCTATTCCAGTATGAAAGAACACAATAATATATACATTAGATTGCAGAATGAACATTTCTAGATTCATAAGAAGAATGAAAACTAGTGAGACTGTGAAGATTCTGGTAGACGTGCCTCTCCTTAACAGGTACATGAATTGGCACAATATACTTATGTAATAATAACATGAAAATGAACTGAAGATTATTACCATTACTAAAAACTAGACTTTCACAATATAAAGGCCAGGGTGATTAATTGAGATAAAATGTTCAACCCAAGCCCAACAGCAGTTTCAGCTTGTGTTGAGAGGGAGAAGGGAGCCACGGTGTGTTACTCTAGTTATTTTGAAACGTCTTTGGTAACTTGTAGAAGATGACAGAAAGGCAGCCTTTGGTCGAGTAGAAAGGTAAAAGGAATTCAGTCGTCGTCGTCGTCGTCGTCGTATGATGTTCTCAAATCAATTAGTAATCGTGTTTAATAATTGTGATTTCAATATAAAAAATTATCAAAATAATTGTGATTATGATTTTGGCATAATCGAGCAACCCTACTAGTCCACAGGCCAGACCAGATATCGGTACCACTCAAGGTGACAAAACTGAGTGATAGCTGTATCATAGTCATCAGCTCATGAAGTATACCCACCCCCTCAGGAAATAGCATTTCAGATGCTGGTGCATATCCTGCTTTAGACTCACTTAGAGGACATCTGTCAATGTTTCACAATATTGGTATCATTTTAAAGGGGACTATGTCATATTTCATTCAAGCTACGATGTGAATCTTTCTGACCAATATACTGTAGTCACTGGAGCTCTTTGAACAGTCAACAACACACATTTTTAGTTTTTACACAATTTTCACCTAAATGATATACTATATTTTAGCCTTGTGACATCTAGGAGCAACAGGGACACAAACTACTAAATCACACTCTCAGGACCATAAGGATTCAGGAAATGTATAATATGCCTATACTATTTCTTGTCAGGGGCGATTGTGAGCCTTACATTAGAAGAGCAGTACTAGGCCTATTAAACTATACAGAACAGCCACTAGGATAATGTCACAAAGTGGTCTGTCTTTATCATACATATACAGGACATAAAGGACACCACAATGAGATAAGGAACCACTTAGAGTTTTATAAACAACCTATTAAACAGAACAACATTATAAACAAAATGATAATTGAAAGTGAATTATACATTTAATCCCACTGTATACAGTATTGTTATTAATGGGAATAGGCCTATGTCAAGATTTGATCACGATCTGTGTGTACTTAAGATAGAGTTGAGATGGGTAACAGAATCACCCCATAACGAGCTTTGTGGTGGCCCCACCTGTTTTCCAGCGTTGTAAGTTGGTAACATTGATGAGTCAATGCTTCTCTGCTTTGTTTTGGCAACAGTGGGCCATGGGTTGGACAGGGACTGGGTTGACCGTCTTTGCTTGCACAGCAATCCCATTGACTCTGTGAGATGTTCCCTCTCCACTGATGGTTTCTTCAAGACGATCAATATTGTCCCAGGCTGAAGCTGTGAAAACACCAGGATGGATGTTACTTGGTAAGGTGTCACTTCCTGATGCTGAGAGCGTCTGCAGACACAAGGCAGTGTCGATTTCCTCCACCTGTGAGTAGGACACGCTGTGACCAAGTTGGTTGAGGATGTTTATCAGCTCTACATTCCCTGTCAATGACTTGACACTGAATGGCAAAACGATGTGCTTGGAAGGTTTGATCTTTCCACTTGTCACTGCATATATACCATGTCATGGCCAAATGACTGTATGAGCCGCAAAACTCTCTGGGATGCATGATCAGGATCATTAGTGCCAGAGAGTAGATAGCACAGGAAGACTCGAAGTGATTCTGGAATGACAGGGCATTCTGCTTCTGGTTTGACGTCAGGTGGCAGGCTTGAGGAACATCTTGATTCTTGATGTCCTCTCTCAGCTTGATGGCTGTGTTGGCTATGACATCTTGGGCACTGGCACCTTTCAAGGTCTGCAGCTCCCTTTTAAGAGACTGGTTTTCTTTGGAAAGTTCATTCATGGACAGGTTATCTGGATAGAGGAGGAGTTTTCCCTTTGCATCGGAAATGATGTGCAAGGCTCCAGCAAATTCACTCTTATGTGCTTTGTGGTTGATTCTTTTGCCACTTTCCACTGCATGGTACCTACTCGACTCTACTCTACTCTACTCTACTCAGCCTTTTCGGTTTTCCATTGCCAAAATTTGCGGATAGTACCTACCGGGTACTTTTTTAGTACCTGCTTTGTCGAGTTTCCAAGCGAGTAGAAGCGATACCAGAAAAGTGATGTGAAACACTGCAGACCACTGATTGGTCAGAAGAGAGAATCGTCACTAGTACACATTATTATTGCGCTACATGGGGGACGTCCTCCACAAAACACAAAACCGCCATCTTTATATAGCCTCGCGTAGCATTCATTATTTGTTTGCAGCAGGAACAAAGTGCAATAAACAAAAAAGGATACATTCACTGTGTATTCTGCCTCATTTATTGATGAAACAAAACCAACATGAACACAATTTACCAACAAGAGCGGAGAGTTTAGTCTCACAAAAAAATCGCTGATTTTGTTAGCTTACGTGCTAATGTGATTGGGATTTACCATTATAATAGTTAGCATTGCGGCTAGCGTACATAGCATGCAAAGGTCGCTGATTTTGTTGGCTTACGTGTGGTTAGCTTGTGAGGCGCTGGTATCGTGGAATGGAGTGGAAATACTTTAATCATCACGTCATTAATTAATAGACAATTGTCATTTCCAACATAAGTTAATGCTTAATAACATTACACATGGGGAGACTAGCTTGCTGGACACAACCATTGTTGATATAGCAGTCTGGTTAATGTTGTTATATCGCTCGCTATTGATTGTTTGTACTAGTAACGTTAATGCTAGTAGAATAGACACAACGTAAGGTAATCATCATCCATTTTAAACAGGTTATTACCTAATGTTAACGTCAGTAGAATAGACACGAGAGGTAACGTTAACGCTAGTAGAATAGACACGAGAGAGGTAATGTTAACGTTAGTAAAATAGACACGAGAGAAGTAATGTTAACGTTAGTAGAATAGACACGAGAGGTAATGTTAACGTTAGCAGAATAGACACAACGAGAGTCTGGTTAATGTTATTGATTGATTGATTGAAAACTTTATTAACAGATTGCAGAATGCTCCACTTGTGTTTACTCTGGCTTGTTCCAAGCCCTCTCATGCTGTATGCCAGCGGCCCCGCCTCCCCACACGGAGACAAACGGAGTACTACCTGCAGTGGAAAACTAACGAAGTACCAGGTACCAAAAGCAAGTAGAGTAGAGTAGAGTAGAGTCGAGTAGGCACTATGCAATGGAAAAGAGGCTTTTGACTTGGACGATTCCTTGGGACTTCATTGAAGACACCAGTCTTGAAGTGAGACTAGTCATTGTCACACATCAGAAATCTCTGTCCTGATGAAGAGGAACAGCTCATTGTACGACTGTTTCACAGCAGCTTCATACTGGGCATCATCGGCAGCATCACTACCATCTTCAGTGTTGGCAACCTCTTTGGTGTATATTTTATAGCATGAATTGTGGTAGTTCCCTTCAGCTGCGACAAGGTCTCTACTCACGCAAACAACACATCTGGTCTGTCCACTGTGACTGGTCCAATGTAGCTGTGGTGTCCATTTTAAATAAACGTTTACTTTCATTCATTCACTATGACAAGGATTCTGCTATCCATTTTCGTTTGGGCTGCACTCCTGATTTTTGCGTCAGCACGCAATTGGCCACATTGTATCAGTGGTTCTCTTGTCTTCTGTCCTTTTAGATATTTGGACGTCCTCTGGCAAAAGATACACTCTGCGGGACATGTCCTAGAGGTACTTGAGTTGAGGCACGTCGAGCAGTTCTTTTTGGTGCTTTCTCTTCAGCAGAGCTACTGGGAGTTAGTTGGCCTTTCTTTTTCAAGGATACGGTCAAGATCTTTCTTCATGGTAAAGAATGATACTGCGACAATTTCTGTGGTAGTAGACTGCTGGAATCTGTCCTTTGCCAGTTCCAAAACTGGTGCATGTGTTCGTATCTGAGCTGCCCTGAGCAGTGTTTTCCAGGAGTCAGGATTGTTTGGAGAAACCAGCTCATCTTGATCATCAGAACGATGCATGATGCACACTCCCCCTGCGGTTGCTTTGGTGGTGGGTTGCTGCTACAGTACTTGCTTGTTCACCGGTGGCCATAGTCAGGACTCAGGCAGTTTCAACTGCAGTCATGGGATGTGAGTGAGGAGCTGTTCCAGAGCATTGAGGAGTTTACATGTCACATGTACGCTGCTAACAGCAGCACGGTAGAGGTGAACCAGCTGTGCTACCGGCTCTTCTGTACCAAAAGGGGACACCAGCCAGCTGCCACCGTGTAGAGGCTGTCTCTTCCTGCATGCTGAACGAGTCCCTACAGAACATGGATGGAAAGAAGATGAGGGCAAGCTGGCAATTTACTGGATGCGCTCCCCACCTGCACCAGATGCAGTCCTGGAATGGCTAACATGCAAGTGGTTCATGCAAAATGCCAAGCTGCACATGCTTATCAAATGGACTGGCATGCACAGATATGTGCAAGTTACAGACATGCAGCAACCGAAAACGGCAGGATGATCCAGAACCTGAGGATGAGAAAGACGAGCAGTTTGAGTGACATTATGGGGTGATTCTGGACTAGGTTACCCATCTCAACTCTATCTTAGTACACACTGATCGTGATAGCCTGACTATAATCAGATCTTGACATAGCCCTATTCCCATTAATAACAATACTGTATACTGTGGGATTAAATGTATAATTCACTTTCAATGTTAATTTTGTTTATAATGTTGTTCTGTTTAATAGGTTGTTTATACAATGTTTTTTTTTTTTAATACTTTATTTCTCAGTTTTCAGTTTACTGTAGACAAGAACAGACATACAAAAAGGAGGAGACAGAACAAAAATAAACAGACATAACAAAACTAAAAAGACTGCCAGACAGGAAAATAAAATAACAGTGTGACTTAACTCAAAGCATTACAGTGTGTTGTATAGCCAGGTGTTACAAGGTGCAGGTCAAACATGAGATATACAGGGGTGAGTCTCTGCAGAATGCAGTTATTTGTCCTTCAGATAGGCAATGAATGGGCTCCATATGTCCGAAAACCTGTTGTGCTCTTTGGATCTGTAACAGCGGATCTTCTCCATCTGTATGATTGTGATCATTTCATTGAGCCATTTCTGGAAACACAGGGGTGTAGGTGATTTTCAATGGGTTAGAATACTTTTTTTTGCGGCTACCATGCCGAGCATTAGTGTCTGTTGTTCCTCCCTCGTGTACCTTAAGGCAGTCTCTGAACACCCAAAGAGTGCCAACTCTGGATCGGGAGGAATGTCATTTCCATAGATCCTGGAAAACCACTGGAATATTTCACCCCAGAATTTTTGTAAATGAGGACAGAGCCAAAAGAGATGTGTTAAGGAGCCCTCTGCAACTTTACACCTGTCACATAATGGAGAAAGAGATGGATAAATTCTGTGTAGTTTGGTCTTTGAATAGTGGAGTCTATGGATGACTTTAAATTGAATACATTTGTACCTAGCATTGATCGAGCAAGTTTGGATTCTAGTCAAACCTTCATTCCAGGTGCTCTCAGACACCTCGAGATTCAACTCAGTGGACCAGGCATCTCTCAGATGGTCAGTGGACACAGAGGTGGAAAACAGGGATACAAAGCGAGATATCAGGTGTTTGGAGTCTGGAGGAAGCTTCAGGAGATCATAGAATGGGCAATTCTCTGGCATGGTTTAAAAATGCCTTTGTGTCCTGTATATGTATGATAAAGACAGACTTTGTGACATTATCCTAGTGGCTCTTCTGTATAGTTTAATAGGCCTAGTATTACTCTTCTAATTCAAGGCTCACAATCACCCCTGACAAGAAATAGTATAGGCATATTATACATTTCCTGAATCCTTATGGTCCTGAAAGTGTTGTAGATTTTGTATTGTGTGTCCCTGTTGCTCCTAGATGACACAAGGCTAAAATATAGTATATCATTTAGGCGAACATTTAGTAAAAATGTGTTGTTGACTGTTCAAAGAGCTCCAGTGACCTCTATATTGGTCCGAAAGATTCACATCTTAGCTTGAATGAAAGATGACATAGTCCCCCTTTTGATACCAAAGACAATATTGTGAAACATTGACAGATGTCCTAAAGCAGGATATGCACCAGCATCTGAAATGAAATTTCCTGAGGGGGTGGCTATACTTCATGCCTTTATAATTATGATACAGCTACCACTCAGGAGGGGCTATCATAGCTAATATCATCTACAGACATAGATCTTTTCAAAAAGTATAAATAAGCTTTGTCACCTTGAGTGGTACCGAGTACCGACAAGTGAAATATTGGGCTCTGGCCCATGGACTGTACAGTGTTGTCCATAATGCACAGCCCTGGATATGTGTGTGTGTCTTATACAAGACTTAGTCATAATTCCAATTCCCTGTATGTGTGTATCACAGACCTGGTCAATGCGCTGCCCTCTGTTGGTCTGGGGAGGGACTAGACTACTACTACATGCCTCCTCTGTCGGTCTGGGGAGGGTCTAGACTACCACATGCCTCCTCTGTCGGTCTGGGGAGGGTATAGCCTACCACATGCCTCCTCTGTTGGTCTGGGGAGGGTCTAGAGACCCTTGGAAGTACCGCTACTGGGGGGACTGGTAGGCGAGTCCTCTACATTACCCAGACTCCCCTAGATTATTTGTTTAGGCTATATCCTCAGAAAACGCATTATTTGCATACTTTGTCCCTGTTATTTCCGCCCATTGATAGTAGAAGGATGCACACACACACACACACACACACACACACACACACACACACACACACACACACACACACACACACACACACACACACACACACACACACACACACACACACACACACACACACACACACACACACACACACACACACACACACACACACACCACACACACACAGAGGGCTGGGCCTCCTCTCTGTTCTACCCTCCTGTTGTTATTCTGAAGCCGGAATCTGAGGACCGCTTTTGTTGTATTTGCACGTGAACACAGACACACACACACACGCACACACACACACACACACACACACGCACACACGCACACACATACTTAAACACACTTCCTGTCAGTTGGCAGAAGTGTAAGTCAGTGGATGAGCCATTAGTACTACTGGATGATCTCTCTGTTAGTGCCGACAGTGCGACAGTGGCTAGTCAGGAGGTAGAGCGTTGGTCTGGTAATGGGAAGGTTCCTGCTTCGATTCCGGCTCCTCCCTGCAGCATGTTGAAGGGTCCTTGAGGAAGACACTTAAGTTAACCCCTAATTGCTCCCAATGAGCAGGTTGGCACCTTGCATGGTTGCCTCCGCCATCGGTGTGTGAATGTGTGAGTGAATGGGTGGATGTGAGTGTGGTATCTGTTAGTAGGTACCAGGCATAGTGGACTCTGTTCAGAGAGCCATTAGTACTGTATCATCTCTGTTAGGCCAGTAGGTAACATAGTGGACTCTGTTCAGAGAGCCATTAGTACTGTATCATCTTGAGTAGGTAACATAGTGGACTCTGTTCAGAGAGCCATTAGTACTGTATCATCTTGAGTAGGTAACATAGTGGACTCTGTTCAGAGAGCCATTAGTACTGTATCATCTTGAGTAGGTAACATAGTGGACCCTGTTCAGAGAGCCATTAGTACTGTATCATCTCTGTTAGGCCAGTAGGTAACATAGTGGACTCTGTTCAGAGAGCCATTAGTACTGTATCATCTTGAGTAGGTAACATAGTGGACCCTGTTCAGAGAGCCATTAGTCTCTGTTAGGCCAGTAGGTAACATAGTGGACCCTGTTCAGAGAGCCATTAGTACTGTATCATCTCTGTTAGGCCAGTAGGTAACATAGTGGACCCTGTTCAGAGAGCCATTAGTACTGTATCATCTCTGTTAGGCCAGTAGGTAACATAGTGGACCCTGTTCAGAGAGCCATTAGTACTGTATCATCTCTGTTAGGCCAGTAGGTACCATAGTGGACCCTGTTCAGAGAGCCATTAGTACTGTATCATCTCTGTTAGGCCAGTAGGTACCATAGTGGACCCCGTTCAGAGAGCCATTAGTACTGTATCAGTATCAGTAGTGAGAATGCAGGCAGAATACTATTTCCCATTGGGAGGTATCGTCGATGTTGAAGGAACCTGCCCTTATTAAGCATACATTTTCGTTTGAAGAGATTAAGTGACTTTATTGACCATGAGTTTGTCTTCCTGTACTAATATAACCTCTTTAGACATTCATGCAATGCAACACTCCTGGAGCAGTAAGGTCCTTGCTCCAAATCACGTTGGCCAGCTCTCAGCTGGAATAAGATAAGATAAGATGGATCTTTATTCATCCCCGTGGGGAGACTTGGGTGTCATAACAGCAACAGGAGAGGAGATGTACAGGCAGGACAATAAGAATACAATATAAGAATACAAATATAGTAAGCAAAATAAATAAAGATAAAGGTCTGATATGAGACATATGTTTACTCTATCAATAATATCAATGTGCGTATGTACAGCCCACCCTGGTATAATATACAGACTCTATCTTAAGTCAACCCCAGATTAAAATATATATCGCCTGACTACTCTGTACAAATATACAATACTCCATACTCCATAGTCTACCCTGGTATAAATAAACAGATTAAACTGATTATCAATACATTAAATTTTTTTTTATACAAATATGATTGAAGATGTGATTAAATGTTAAGAGAACAATAAGAAAAGCCACCGCCACATTCATCAAGCCGTTCTTAACGTCCAAATCTGTTCTTACCCAGGTCTGTTGCATGATGAATCCCACTCATTCTTAAATTCAAATGCGCATTCGTGCTCAATTTATTTGCATACAGACTCGCCCGCCATCTCCTTATAAGGCGAATGACGCGTGTGTAAAACAGCCGAGTTTCGGCATCTGATCCGTGTCTGATCCATTCAACAGGAAGCGATTTGCGACTGATCTCAAAATGACACACATACACAAACACACACACACGTCTCACGACTCGCGACTCAGTGCATGTGTGTGTGTGTTCCTGTGGGTCGCTCATCGCATATGTTTGTGTGTGTGTGTTAATCTGATGACAAATAAAGACTTATACTTGTACTTATACGTATACGTACTGTATAGTGCGAAATAAATCATTCCAGCAAAGTAGGCTTTGTCAATACTGAACGACTGCGCACTTGTCAAGAACCAATTGCGCAGTAGGTTGGGAAATACTGGATCTGTCACCTGTCATCTCTCTCTGAAAGGTCCCTGTGGCTAAAACCCTGAATGCGCTCAGAACTTGTATGTGTGGAGCAGAGAAGGGAAGAGAGGAGAGGAGAGGAGAGGGGGGAAGAGAGGAGTAAATATGCGTTCTATGCGTACGCCTGGGCAGCCAGCATCTAACTGTTCTAACAGCCATATATAATCCATTTCAGATGCAGAACGCATGCAATAAGTTATAATAATTATTATTATTATTGAAAAGTTCTGGGTTTATAAAGTCGTATTTGGGGGTATTTGGGGGCAATTGACCAATGGTTTGCTTTCAACCCATGAACTCCTTCCTCTCTCACCTTTTTATATATATTTTTTTATTGTATCTACTAAAACTGTATTGTATTGTATTGTTTGTTTTGTAAAGTGTCTTTGAGCATTAGGAAAAGCGCTATATAAATCTGATGTATTATTATTATTAGGAATGGTAGGCTTTTTAAAATGTTTCTCATCTGGGTAAGAGTTTCTTAGACCACTCTCGACCACTCTTAGAATTTGGTCTTGCCTGAGAGAAAAGCAACAATAAAACATTGCTGAATCCCATGTAAGAACAAAATAAGAGGACATGCTAGTTAAGAACGAAATCTGTTCTTATATCGCTTCATGAATGAGGCCCAATGTTATGTGAGTTCTTGTGTAAAGTGTGCCAGAGTCCGTGCAGCTAGTTCACTAGTTAAAAGTCAGTTCTAACAATTCTCCAGTTAACCAAGTCAGTCCTTGTCCTCAGTTGTGGAGCTTGATGGCTACAAGCACAAAGGACTGACCAAGGTGATTTGTGGTGTGTCGTGGGGGGGGTATGAGTCTGAATGTGCTCCTCATCGTTGCTAGCTCCTCGGATGGGAGGGGTTCTCCCAGGATAGCGTCCAGCAGCTTCCTTCTCGGTCTCCTCTCTGCAGACGTACACCTTCACGTCGGTTCCGGGGGATCGAACCAGCAATCTTACGGTTACCATTTGGCCTCTCGGCCTACGACATTAACCATACTAGGGCTGACATTCGAATTTTTTTTTTGGAATTCGAAGCTTCGGGGCCAAGATTAGATTTTAATTTGAAGCTTTGAGATAAAAAAAAAAGGAATAATTTTTTTTATAATGTTTCCTTTGTTCAACTTTGTCAGTGCTGTAAAGTTTAAACCTTTTTAAATCTTAGACAAACAAAACACTTTGCTTTCATGAAATATTGTAAGCCGTCATTTGAGGCTTTATAAAAGCAGCACAATGAAGACAAATCTGTCATTGCCGAGTCCGACCTCATCTTAAATAACAAACAGCATTGCTTGTTGTAGTTAACAAAGAGAGGCAGAGTTGATTTAGCACCAATTTTTATTTTTATTTCTTTTTTTAATCTAATTTTATTTTCATATTCGAATCCCATGACCATCGAACGAAGCTTCGAAGCTTCGAAGTATTTAAGACATCCCTAAACCATACCATATTCAATTTGATGTCTATTTGTATTGGAAGATATTATAAACAATAGAATACTTGCTGCTTTAACAGTCCTGAGAGATTCACTTGACGTTGACACTACAGTGCTGGTCCCCTGTGTTAGTGTAAACATGATGCTTGGTGATTTGAAAATGGAAAATGGAGGACCCTTATGTAAACAAGACAAAAGTATTTTTCTGGTCTTCATCCTCTTAGCAGTTGTATTGAGCTGTACTGTATTGTACCAATTCTGCAATCTGTTAATAAAGTTTTCAATCAATCAATCAGATTAGCTGTAACAGCTGTATGAAGACCCCTCGCCCTCTTGTAACAGCTGTATGAAGACCCTCGCCCTCTTGTAACAGCTGTATGAAGACCCTCGCCCCTTGTAACAGCTGGATGAAGACCCTCGCCCTCTTGTAACAGCTGTATGAAGACCCTCGCCCTCTTGTAACAGCTGTATGAAGACCCTCGCCCTCTTGTAACAGCTGTATGAAGACCCTCATGCTCTTGTAACAGCTGTATGAAGACCCATGCCCTCTTGTAACAGCTGTATGAAGACCCTCGCCCTCTTGTAACAGCTGTATGAAGACCCTCGCCCTCTTGTAACAGCTGTATGAAGACCCTCGCCCTCTTGTAACAGCTGTATGAAGACCCTCACACTCTTGTAACAGCTGTATGAAGACCCTCGCCCTCTTGTAACAGCTGTATGAAGACCCTCGCCCTCTTGTAACAGCTGTATGAAGACCCTCGCCCTCTTGTAACAGCTGTATGAAGACCCTCGCCCTCTTGTAACAGCTGTATGAAGACCCACGCCCTCTTGTAACAGCTGTATGAAGACCCTCACCCTCTTGTAACAGCTGTATGAAGACCCTCGCCCTCTTGTAACAGCTGTATGAAGACCCTCACACTCTTGTAACAGCTGTATGAAGACCCTCGCCCTCTTGTAACAGCTGTATGAAGACCCTCGCCCTCTTGTAACAGCTGTATGAAGACCCTCGCCCTCTTGTAACAGCTGTATGAAGACCCTCGCCCTCTTGTAACAGCTGTATGAAGACCCTCGCCCTCTTGTAACAGCTGTATGAAGACCCTCGCCCTCTTGTAACAGCTGTATGAAGACCCTCACACTCGCCCTCTTGTAACAGCTGTATGAAGACCCTCGCCCTCTTGTAACAGCTGTATGAAGACCCTCGCCCTCTTGTAACAGCTGTATGAAGACCCTCGCCCTCTTGTAACAGCTGTATGAAGACCCTCACACTCTTGTAACAGCTGTATGAAGACCCTCACACTCTTGTAACAGCTGTATGAAGACCCTCACACTCTTGTAACAGCTGTATGAAGACCCTCACACTCTTGTAACAGCTGTATGAAGACCCTCGCCCTCTTGTAACAGCTGTATGAAGACCCTCACCCTCTTGTAACAGCTGTATGAAGACCCTCGCCCTCTTGTAACAGCTGTATGAAGACCCTCACACTCTTGTAACAGCTGTATGAAGACCCTCGCCCTCTTGTAACAGCTGTATGAAGACCCTCACACTCTTGTAAGTTGTAACAGCTGTATGAAGACCCTCGCCCTCTTGTAAGTTGTAACAGCTGTATGAAGACCCTCGCCCTCTTGTAACAGCTGTATGAAGACCCTCACACTCTTGTAACAGCTGTATGAAGACCCTCGCCCTCTTGTAACAGCTGTATGAAGACCCTCACACTCTTGTAACAGCTGTATGAAGACCCTCGCCCTCTTGTAACAGCTGTATGAAGACCCTCACACTCTTGTAACAGCTGTATGAAGACCCTCACACTCTTGTAACAGCTGTATGAAGACCCACGCCCTCTTGTAACAGCTGTATGAAGACCCTCGCCCTCTTGTAACAGCTGTATGAAGACCCTCACACTCTTGTAACAGCTGTATGAAGACCCTCGCCCTCTTGTAACAGCTGTATGAAGACACTCGCCCTCTTGTAACAGCTGTATGAAGACCCTCACCCTCTTGTAACAGCTGTATGAAGACCCTCGCCCTCTTGTAACAGCTGTATGAAGACCCTCGCCCTCTTGTAACAGCTGTATGAAGACCCTCGCCCTCTTGTAACAGCTGTATGAAGACCCTCGCCCTCTTGTAACAGCTGTATGAAGACCCTCACCCTCTTGTAACAGCTGTATGAAGACCCTCACCCTCTTGTAACAGCTGTATGAAGACCCTCACCCTCTTGTAACAGCTGTATGAAGACCCTCGCCCTCTTGTAACAGCTGTATGAAGACCCACGCCCTCTTGTAACAGCTGTATGAAGACCCTCGCCCTCTTGTAACAGCTGTATGAAGACCCTCACACTCGCCCTCTTGTAACAGCTGTATGAAGACCCTCACGCTCTTGTAACAGCTGTATGAAGACCCTCGCCCTCTTGTAACAGCTGTATGAAGACCCTCGCCCTCTTGTAACAGCTGTATGAAGACCCTCGCCCTCTTGTAACAGCTGTATGAAGACCCTCGCCCTCTTGTAACAGCTGTATGAAGACCCTCACGCTCTTGTAACAGCTGTATGAAGACCCTCGCCCTCTTGGCAACTATCTTTCGGAAATGTAGAACTACAGAACTGTATGTAAATGGTAAATGCATGCTATGATTCTTTCCCACTTGTCTTATTGTATTACATCATGGTCACAAACCTCACAAACCATACTAAAAACCCATAACTATAATATACAAACAGGCTATAAAAATCATGGACCGTAAACCAATGCGATGGCATCAATGCAGTGTTTTTTGAGTAAGCACAATTTTTTCACGTTTGACAATTTTGTAATTTTCTGTAATATTAGACTTGTTTTTAAATGTTTGCACAATCATGTATCATCATTATTTTCTGGACTGGTGGTTAGACGTTGGAGCTCTAGTAGAGCAAACACACGAGCTCCCAATAATGGTGACTGTACTGTTCCCATGTGCAAGAGTTCGTTTGGACAGTCTGCCTTCTCGGTTAACGGGGCAAACTTATGGAACTCTCTGCCTACTGGCTTAAAACTGGAGTCCAATGCCAACGTCTTCAGCAGAGGACTCAAGGTATGGCTGAAATCAACGCAGCAGTGCTCACATATGTAAACGCGGACTGGTTTTGTTGTTTTGATCATGGATTCTTGCTCTGATAACTATTTGTTCTGATTTGTGATTTTAATTCTGTATTTTACTGTTGATTTTATTATATCTTTTAGAAAAGCCTCAATGGACTGGTGTCGAAAACTAGCACTTGTGCTATAAACACGCAAAACAGCGCATCTGGTCTGTCCACTGTGGCTGGTCCAATGTGGCTGTGGTGTCCATTTTAAATAAACATTTTCATTCATTCATTCAAATGGCTGCATTTATATAGCGCTTTTATCCAAAGCGCTTTACAATTTGTTCCTCACATTTTACCCATTCACTCACACATTCACACACCGACGGCGGAGGCAACCATGCAAGGTGCCAACCTGCACATCGGGAGCACTTAGGGGTTAAGTGTCTTGCTCAAAGGACACTTCAACACGCTGCCCGGGAGGAGCGGGAATCGAATTGGGAACCTCCGGATTACCAGACGACTGCGCCACCTCCCGACCCACTGTCGCCCCAGAGAAGTATGTGGTGCACTGTGGTGCATATTGAAGGAGGGAGCAAACGACACAAGTCGGCCCCGGTGGTTGGAATGAGATGAGCTCTGCGTCCACTCTAGTCACTCACTGTAAGTAGGCCTCGGGTTTAGCAGCGCTTCTGTTCGCAGACTAAAGCAAGCTGGCGACATTTAGTTCCCAAAGGCCTGGGCTGAGACTTCGCCAAGAAAAATAAAGTACAGAGAGATCTGGAAAGATCTGCGGGGACATTGTGCAGCTGGCTTACACTCTCGCGTCCTAATCCAAAAGTTACAAAAACACTCGGCTGCTTTTTTCGACTGCGCAAGCCTTTGCCTTGTTGACACGAATCCGTGTCCATTTTGTTTTCCGTGGCAGAGTCACTTATTACCATAGTTTGCTTTTCTTCTCACTCAGTCCCCTTTGTGGGGGACAGATGGGGTTTTCTCATGAGGAGAGGAGGAGAGGAGGAGGGGCTGTAAATCAGGGTTGTAGAGGGGAAACTGGTGTTTTTATGAGAGTTTACAGACCTTCTCCTTTTAATGAGAAAATCCAGCAGTGCTCCTCCAGACAGAAGAGAAAGAGAGACCGAGATGAGGAGGAAGGGTGGACAAAGAAGAGGAAAAGAACAGACAGGAGAGAAGTGTGACTTGGAACGGTGTTAGAGAGGGAAGAGATGGAAGGAAGTCTTGAGGGTGTCCTTGGCTGTTGTCCACTTGGCCCATGAATTCAAAAGCATTTTCTCTGTCTCTGTCTGTCTGTCTGTCTGTCTGTCTGTCTGTCTGTCTGTCTGTCTGTCTGTCTGTCTGTCTGTCTGTCTGTCTGTCTGTCTGTCTGTCTGTCTGTCTGTCTGTCTGTCTGTCTGTCTGTCTGTCTGTCTGTCTGTCTGTCTGAGAGAGAGAGAGAGAGAGAGAGAGAGAGAGATAGAGAGAGAGAGAGAGAGAGAGAGAGAGAGAGAGAGAGAGAGAGAGAGTGTGTGGGGCAGAGTACTTGCAGCTGCTCCCTTCAATCTAGCTGGAGCCAGCCCCCCACCATGTCTGTGACACATACACATACACTCACACAGTATGTCCGAAGTTGGCCATTGGGTCGAAAGTCAAAGGGCACTGTCTCATTGTGCCACATCATAGATCTTATTACCTACCCCCTGGTGTGTGTGTGTGTGTGTGTGTGTGTGTGTGTGTGTGTGTGTGTGTGTGTGTGTGTGTGTGTGTGTGTGTGTGTGTGTGTGTGTGTGTGTGTGTGTGTGTGTGTGTGTGTGTGTGTGTGTGTGTGTGTGTGTGTGTGTGTGTGTGTGTGTGTGTGTGTGTGTGTGTGTGTGTGTGTGTGTGTGTGTGTGTGTGTGTGTGTGTGTGTGTGTGTGTGCACATGCTCATGTGCATGTGTCCATCTGTCTGCACTTGTGCATTTGTGTTTACAAGTGGGTCTATATGCATTTCTACTTGTATGTTTAATATATGCATGTCTTTGTGTGCAGCGCCAATGGTTCCTTGCCCACAGCGGGGCCTTGTAATTTGGGCTAGACCCCTGTGTCCACAGTAGAGGGCTGGTTTGGGCCCTTTATGGCTGCTGGTCGGACCCAGCCCAGTAAGGCCCCAGTACAGCACTCCTATCCCAGTCTCCCCTACTGTATCTAATACAAGCTATATACACTCCTATCCCAGTCTCTCCTACTGTATCTAATACAAGCTATATACACTCCTATCCCAGTCTCCCCTACTGTGTATCTAATACAAGCTATAACACTCCTATCCCAGTCTCCCCTACTGTATCTAATACAAGCTATATACACTCCTATCCCAGTCTCCCCTACTGTATCTAATACAAGCTATACACACTCCTATCCCAGTCTCCCCTACTGTATCTAATACAAGCTATACACTCCTATCCCAGTCTCTCCTACTGTATCTAATACAAGCTATATACACTCCTATCCCAGTCTCCCCTACTGTATCTTTTTTTGATCCACTTTTTCTCCCATTTTCTATATTTTCTCCCATCCCAATTTCGTATCATCCAATTCAACCCTCCCCTGTCACGAACGCTGTTTCTTGCCTCCCACAAGCCGGCTGCAATGTGGACTAAGTCATACATAGCACAAGTCCCCTCCGGTACTTGAGGTAACAGCAGTCGCCTCCGGTACTTGAGGTAACAGCAGTCGCATCTTTTCACCTGCGCAGCTCGATCTCTCAGTGGCGAGGAGTAACGCGTGGGAGGCTCACGCTGCCCCCGACACTTCCTGATTCTACTGCGCAGGCGCACCAACCGACCTGTAGGAGTCGCTGTCCACAACGCTTGATCCCCACCCATCAGTTTCCCACCCCCTAATACGGCCAATGTGTATTAGTATGAACGACCAGCTAAACTGAAAGCAAATGTGGAGCGCTGGGCTCGAACTGACGAGCCCAGTGTCTCCAGCATTTCGTGGCGAGTGCCTTGCCCACTACACCACGTAGCCGCTTATCTCCCCTACTGTATCTAATATAAGCTATATACACTCCTATCCCAGTCTCTCCTACTGTATCTAATACAAGCTATATAATCTCATATCCCAGTCTCGCCTACTATATCTATATACACTCCTATCCCAGTCTCCCCTACTGTATCTAATACAAGCATACACTCCTATCCCAGACCCCCCTACTGTATCTAATACAAACTATATATACTCCTACGTCCTACCCTAGTCTACTGTATCTAATACAAGCTAAGCTATATACTCCTATCCCAGCCTACTGTATCTAATACAAGCTATACTCCTATCCCAGCCTACTGTATCTAATACAAGCTATATATACTCCTATCCTATCACAGCCTACTGTATCTAATACTAGCTATATATACTCCTATCCCAGCTTACTGTATCTAATACAATCCATATATACTCCTATCCCAGCCTATTGTATCTAATACAAGCTATATATACTCCTATCCCAGCCTACTGTAGCTAATACAAGCTATATACAGATGAAGCCATCATAGTATTCCTGCATGCTCAGTGCTCAGCTGTTTATCCAGGCCAAAAGTAAATGTTTAGAAAATGAAACATTTGATCTCTTTTGAACCGTCAGAAGGCACAAAGAATGATCTGTCAGCTGGTCTTCAGAGGGAGGCCAGTGTGTGTGTTTTATTGGTTTGGTTTTGCTGTACTGTATGAACCATTTAACCATTTAAACTCAGCTGAACCCTGTACTGAATTCAGCAATGCAATTTACCTATAGCTCAAAAACTCAGTTTGACGAACAATGTTACTTACCCAGAGTTGTAAGAAAAGATAAGATATTCCTTTATTGATCCCCTTGGGGAAATTCGGGGGAAATGTACCTCTGACTTGTTGTACAGAACTTGTTGTGAGTAGCATTGGATAAAAGCGTCACCTAATTGACTAAATGTAAATATAAATCCCTCTATGGTGGATGAAACCTTCAGCAACTGGTTTAAGAAGGGCATTCTGAACATTTATGATTTGTACCAAGACAGTTCTTTCATGTCTTTCACACAACTGTCCCTAAAGTTTAACTTACCAAAAACAAATTTTTTCAGATATCTACAGATACGTGATTTTGTTAAGAGCAAATTTGACCAGTTCCCCCATACACCCCCAAAAACTTTGATCGATCGCATCTTGGAGGTGAAGGTTGTAATCAAAGGCTCAATATCTAAACTATATAACATCATATCCCTATCCCTACCCTCCTCAGTATTGGCTATAAGACAAAACTGGGAGTCCGATCTAAATCATCAATTTACAGACAAAGAATGGGAAAACGCTCTTGCCCGAATACACTCTTCTTCAATATGTGCCCGCCATTCACTGATACAGTTCAAGCTCCTCCACCGTCTATATTGGTCAAAGACTAGACTGGCGAAGATAAATCCTGGCATGGATCCCACATGCGACCGGTGTCACCAAGCCCCTGGCTCACTTATCCATATGTTCTGGCATTGTCCAGTACTGGCCCCTTTCTGGACTTCCATTTTTAAATCTTATTCAGACATATTTTTTATGAACATTGACCCATGCCCTCTTATTGCACTATTTGGCTTGACACCGGAAAACGCTACAATATCTATTGGGCAATCCAATGCCATGGCCTTTGCCTCACTCATTGCCAGACGTCTCATCCTATTCAACTGGAAGGCAGCCACTCCCCCTTCACACTTACACTGGATGAGGGATGTCATGTCTCTTATACATATAGAGAAAATCAGATTCACTACACAAGGCCACACGGATATCTTCCACAAAACATGGCAGCCCTTCCTATCCCATTTCAAAACCCATATGACTCCATCCAACCTTGGGACCCCATGACCCCCCTCCACCCCCTATCTACCTTCATGACACTGCTAGCCCACGCATGGCTAGGGAGATGGCATTGTGGTGGTCTGTTAAGGGTGTTAAATTTACTCTCCATTTTATTTGTTTTACCATCTGGAAATTACGCTACTAAAATGGAGAGTAACACTTATATTATATATTATTATTACGGTATGTATATATAAAAATATCTCTGTTTTATCTTTGTTTTATTTTAATTTGACTTCATTTTTCTTTTGCGTAGCTTTGTCTGCCACATCTGTACTTTTGTTTAATTATTTAAATGTCTATTTTTTATTTATATCTCTTTTTTTCTTTTTTTTCTTTTTCATGTATGTTTGTCGTCGCCCTCACTGGGTGGGATGGGTGGGATTAGGGGATAGGAATGAGGAAGGAAATGGAAGTTGTATAATTTTGATAACTGAAATGTATAAATATGTACTAATTCTTCCAATAAAAAAAGATAAATCTAAATGTAAATATAAAAATGTCAAACGTATCTTTTTTTTTTATCCACTTTTTCTCCCATTTTCAATTTTTTCTCCCATCCCAATTTCGTATCGTCCAATTCAACCCTCCCCTGTCTTTGAACATTGTTTCATGCCTCCCACAAGCCGGCTGCAATGTGGACTAAGTCATACATAGCACGAGTCCCCTCCGATACTCGAGGTAACAGCAGTCGCATCTTTCCACCTGCGCGGCGCGATCTTTCAGCGTCAGGGGTCTGCGCTTTGGAGGGGCGCCGCCCCCATCACTTCCTGATTCTACTGCGCAGGCGCACCAACTGACCTGTAGGAGTCGCTGTCCACAACGCCCGATCCCCACCCATCAGTTTCCCACCCCCTAATACTGCCAATGTGTATTAGTACGGGCGACCAGCTAAACTGAAAGCAATGTGGAGCGCTGGGCTCGAACAGGCGAACCCAGCGTCTCCAGTATTTGTGGTGAGCGCCTTGCCCACTGCACCACGTAGCCGCCGAATGTCAAACGTATCTGAACTTCTCTCTTGAACCTCCCCATGATGATCTTTGTGGGGCGAAAACAACCCCGACCTGATCTGTATCCTCACCAGGTCCGTGGCGTATCCATGTTGCATATAAAGTGGTTCACACCAAGGCTTCATCTGATGTTCACACACCCCAGGCACAGTTCTGCCCTGCCACTGCCACCGCATCACCACTGAAGACACAGTGCCTCATTATCCTCCTTTTGCTGTTAGCTAGCCGGGCGGATTTTATATCACCGGGAAGCCTGGCTCTGATTATCACATTGTAAATGTCGGACCCAAGTACATTACCCTGGCACAGGGTTTAGAGCGTTAAGGAAGTCTTGTTTCCAGCGGTCACTGCAGCACGACTGCAGGAAAGTGACGGAGAAATGCAGGATGGGAGAAACCCTGCAGTGGTGTCTTCTGACTGACTGGCTGCTCTGCCGGGCTGCTTCCTCATGATTCCAGAGCTGTGTGCATGTGGTATCCTGACCCATAGTTCAATAATATACACAGTACACATACTGTACACACATGTGGTATCCTGACCCATAGTTCAATAATATACACAGTACATACTGTACACACATGTAGTATCCTGACCCATAGTTCAATAATATATACACAGTACATACTGTACACACATGTGGTATCCTGACCCATAGTTCAATAATATACACAGTACATACTGTGTACACTAGGGCTGACCCCTATTAATCGATTAGTCGACTAATCGGTCGAAAGGGGCCGTAGTCGACTGGCCAACCACTTAGTCGAATATAAAAAAAAAAAAAAAATGTATCATTCTTTCCAAAGTACACACATGTAGTATCCTGACCCATAGTTCAATAATGTACACAGTACATACTGTACACACATGTAGTATCCTGACCCATAGTTCAACAATATACACAGTACATACTGTACACACATGTAGTATTCCTGACCCATACAATAATATACACAACACACACACACACACACACACACACACACACACACACACACACACACACACACACACACACACACACACACACACACACACACACACACACACACACACACACACACACACACACACACACACACACACACACACACACACACACACACACACACCCCCTTGGTATGCAGGCTTGTTGCAACAAGATTCTGGAAGTTGAGCGTGCCTTGTAATTTCATCCCAGAATGCAACATGTTTTTTATGGTTTTATTTTATGATGCGCTTTTATGCATCATCTTTCTCCAAACTCTGTCCTTGGCTTACTCATTGACACTGGATGTGTGCGCACGCGTGTGTGTGTGTGTGTGTGTGTGGACTACACCATTGGATGTGTGCATAATCTGCATACATTCACTCCCACTCATGGTCCAATCTGTAGCTTTATTAAAAAACGGTGATGGCTGTCTGTCTGATTTTCTACATGATGTAGGCAGTAATCTAGGATCAGCTAATGATGGAGTCTTCAACTCCAAAATCAACTCTTTGGGATAAAATTAAACAGCTGATCTGTATTAGTCAAAGTTAGGCGTTCTGGTGGTGGTGGTGGTGGTGGTGGTTAGCTACACACAGGCAAACATCCCATTCCATCCCACCCCCCAAAGTCAGGTTTTTGGAATCACTTTATTTGCCAATGTAGGGAGGAATACACCCAATTTGACTTGGGTCATCTGCTCGAGACCAGAAAACAATCCACGTTCAACTTCTAACAGGACAACACACAGGGTGCACAACAGAGGACATCTCACATAATGCACAGTACACAGATGGACATAGACAAAAAGAATCGCACTAACATTATCTGCATATACATGTCATTGTGGCCATGTGGAGCATTGCTGGTAGGTTCAGTCAGGAGCCTTGGTTGAGTAGGCGGACGGCCTTGGGGGGAAAACACTGTCATAGTGGCAGGAGGCCCTGCTGTGTCTGGCCTTCCATCGCCTGCCAGAGAGGGGATTTGTGGTGGTGACCAGGGTGGCTCTCTTTATGGGTCACCCGCCACAACCGCAATATAAATAGTCTCAGACAATATGTGTAGGGGGCGACAGTGGCTCAGGAGGTAGAGCGGTCGTCTGGTAGAAGGTTCTCGGTTCAGTTCCCGCTCCTCCCGGACAGCGTGTCGATGTGTCCTTGAGCAAGACACTTAAGATAAGATATTCCTTTATTGATCCCCTTGGGGAAATTCAGGCATCATATCAGCATGTGGGAGGGGGAGGGGAGGTAGAGGTAGTAGAAGACATGATACCGGTCGTAAAATGATCATACAGTGGAGAAGTAAAAATAAAAATAGAATAAAAAATAGGCAGTGTAAACAATAGGGCTGACCTTCGAAAATGTTTTGGCATTCGAAGCTTTGGGGCCGAGTTTAGATTTTAATTTGAAGCTTCGAGATAAAAAAAATAAATATATATACATTTTTATTTTTATTTTTTTTTATGTTGTGGGACTTGTACAGCACTTTGGTCAACTTTGTTGTTTTTAAATGTGCTCTATAAATAAAGTGGATTGGATTAGATTAATTAATTAAATGAATAATGAGTCGGGAGCTGTGCTGCCTGGGCGGCTGCTCTCCGTTACACAGCCAACAACATTACATTACATAATTATGTTGCAACCTTCGTCTATAAAGCAAACAATTATATAAATATTTATATGTAGTTAATAAAGACAAATGAAATATTGTAAGCCGTCATTTGAGGCTTTATAAAAGAAGCACAATAAACACAAATCTGTCAGTGCTGAGTCCGACCTCATCTTAAATAACAAACAGCATTGCTTGTTGTAGTTAACAAAAAGAGGCAGAGATGCAGGTAAAGAAAAAATAGATTTTATTTTTTTATATATTCAAATTTTATTTTCCCATTCGAATCCCATGCCCATCGAACGAAGCTTCGAAGCTTTGAAGTATTTAAGACAGCCCTAGTAAACAATATAACAATATAATTAACTCTGGGCACGCGCATAAGAGCAAGTAGGCAGTGTAAAAATGTCAAGGTGCAAGATGAGGGTATGTATGCCCTCTCTAATTATATTTGCTCTACAATAAATATAGTTACAATATATATATATAATCTAATAATCTGAAATCTAATCTAATATATATAATCTAAAAATGGCATAATGCTAAATAAAATGCTAAATATAATCTCTGGTGAAGTAAGTATACAGTATACACATATACAGTACATATAGCACAATGAATGGAAGCGGACATGACCGGGTAGCCTTCGGGAGAGGTGTTACTTGGACAATGCCTAGGCTAACCGGTCATGTCCGCTTCCATTCTTTGTGCTAAGCTAGGCTACCATGCAGCCAGACAGCTTTCTACTGAACGCACAGAGAGGAAACTGGTATCTATCTTCTTGTCTCTCTCTGGATAAGATGGTAAGCTAATTTCCCAAAATGTTGGCGTGTTCCTTTAACTCATTCTGCGCCAAAAACGTGAATTTTCGTGTTTCAAATCCAACCGTTGAGCGCCAAAAACGCGTTTTCTCGTTTTTTAGATCATTTTTAGTTTTTTTTCCGATTTCCCCATTCTAAACACTCGCGCGGACCTGCCTCTGTCTCCCTGGCACCGCTGCCCACGTTATAATTGCAATGACGATCTAATCCTGACAGGTGGCAGTATCACCTACCTTTTGAACTGGGTCTCTAAGGTGTCTTTCAGTGCCTCGCTACCTCCGGCTGCAGGAATCCCTTCCCCCTCAAAGTGAAGTCAGCACACAGCCATCTGACGGAGATTTGCTCGCCTGAAACCTATTGTTTCCCGTATTATAGCCAGACCCAATGCACACGAGTAATGGCGATTGCGATGGAACCACATGGATTATTCATTTTGTAGTACCTTCTGAATAAGGTAAGGTCTATTTTAGGTCTATTTTACCGAACCTAAAACATGCTTTTGTATTGATCACAGCGTCGTATTTTACCGGACCTAAAACATGCTTTTGGTAACGATCGCAACTTCGTAAAATACAAGAAACCCCATAAACGTCCTTATTTAAAACCCTAATCATCTTTTCTGTGACTTTTACTTTTTGATAAGAAAGTCTAGTGCTGGTTGAGCATTATGCATATTTTATGTTGGCCTTTGTCTATAATGTGGCCACAAAAATGGAAAGGTTTAATAATTTTTTGTTTGCACTAAGTTAATACTTTGACAAATGTTGCCTATATTTTTCAGTCAGTTTGGTCTTTGTGTGCCAAACATTATTAAAGGTAAACCTTTTTCTTACCAAATAAATGAGAAGCATGTTTAAATCAGCAATGCCTCCCCTCTTGCTGTACCAAAATCTCTCCTAGCTCTAACCGTCACTGTCAAAAGAATGTGCCTGATGTCAAATGGCCTCATTCTTTAAGTTTTTGCATGACTACGTCCTTAAGAATAACTGAAAAGTTGGATTATTTTTAGGCTATATATCTTATGTTGATGTATGGTATTTTTGGAGTGTTAAATAAAAATTAAATTAAAAACAACGTATACCGAACCGAAAACCGTAAACCTAAAACCGTGATACGAACCGAACCGTCAATTTTGTGAACCGTTCCACCCCTACTCCGATCACATCAGCTGGAGCACATACTTTATTCAAACTAAATAACTCTCATTAACTGTCAAATTAGATCAATGTGTGTAAAACTATTTGCAGTTTTGGGATATGTGTGCGATTATGTGCAAAGTAAATCTGCATTGTCTTTTGGTGAAGTGCCTCTTTACTATGGCTACAGAATTAACATGTTCATCAGTTATGAGGAGTGGGCCCCATATAAATGATTATGCCCAGGCCCCCAGTGCTGCCCCTGGATAGTATATGGTGGGATTGTTTATTGTGGGACATAAATATGCTAATTTAATAGGTTACGTAACTACAGTATATGCGTAACTGTGTGTGTGTGCGCGCATGTCTGTGTTTGTGTATATACATGTGTATATACATGAGTGCATTGTGTGTGTGTGTGTGTGTGTGTGTGTGTGTGTGTGTGTGTGTGTGTGTGTGTGTGTGTGTGTGTGTGTGTGTGTGTGTGTGTGTGTGTGTACATTAGATGCAGGGGGCATGGCAGCAGGAGTTTACAAGTCTCCCATGACATGAGGTTTATGATGGTTCCACTCAGCAAAGGACCAGACTGCAGCAAAGAAATATGAGCTTTCCACAAAATGAGCCTTATATTCCTTATACGCACATGCATACTCGCACACACACACACACACACACACACACACACACACACACACACACACACACACACACACACACACACACACACACACACACACACACACACACACACACACACACGCACACATGTACACACTCAGTCACCTCTTGTGTTTTAATCTTTGATCAGAGGGTGTGAATAATTCATGTGTCTTTATTTGACCCTTCATTGTCCTGCGGTTTCTCTCTTTCCTCTCTTCCCCCTCTCTCTCTTTCTCTCTCTTGCTCTCTCTTTCTCTCTATTTTCTCCCCCTCTCTTCTTTGCCCCCCCCCTCCCTAATGCCATCATTAATCCTGTTTTATGTGTGTATTTTTTCCAGGAAGTGGGTGCCCTGATAAAGCCCTGTGATTGGTTGAAGACAGAAGCAGTGGTTTTATCACCATGGAAGCACTCCATTGTGGAGTTGCCCATAGCCCCTAGCTCTCTGGTAGGTAGCATGTTATACCTCTCTTGATGCCCATTAACGTATTAGTCTAGAATAGTTTATAACCACACCAGTTTTCAGGCTTACACATACCTGGAAAAAAACACGTAGATGAAAGTAAGTGGAGATGTACCAGTACTGATACTGGCATTGGATATTGGGCCATCATTGGGCTCAAATAGGGTTTTGGTATCATCAGATAATTTCCCCATTACTAAACTCTGATACCAAGACACAGTAATATGTCAGAAATCAATGCAACACAACCTGAATGTCTGCCTTTTTCCCCACATAGGAGGATGTAGGATTTCTATCATCGAGAATTCATTAGAAGTTTTGATGCAGCCATTCCAAACGAATCTGTTTTGTGGAGGATCAGACAGAACTCTGTATTGGCTAATACTTACTAATACTACCAGTGTTTCCCCTAGGATTCTTTTCAGGGGGGGTGGTAGGCCCCCCAAAACTACTAGTGTTGTCGTGTCACGGATACGTGGTGTCAACAGTGTCGTCATAGACGCGCGCAGTATGTTAGTATCGGTGCATTTCTCTACATTGAGCTGAAATGAAACTATTGCACATAATTAGGTTTATTACAACACATAAATTAACTTATTTACAATTATACATACAGTAGTGACAACACACATATGAACTATTTACAATACAGGGAGGCACATACAACACTCATAACTATTTACAACCAGTGTCAGAGCGAGCTGAGGGCTCAGAGTGCACACTGGACGCTCTGACCAAAGAGTCAGTTTATCAGAGCGGAGCAGATTTTCAGAGTGAATTTATTAACTCACCTTTAACTAGGGCCCTATGAATTCCGTTTAATCTTTTCCTGTTTTTGGATTTCTCAGTTTTAAATGGTCCTGTTTTCGGATTTCTCTGATTTTATATTTTTTCCTTTGGATTTAACCAAAAAAAACAATACAAAATGATGTTTTTAACTAACTTTAATAACAGTACATCTGCAAACAGTGCCAGTGTAGTTCAATGTTCAGTGCCAGTTCAGTTATGAGGTTTCTTTTTTTCAATTCAGTTCAGTTCAATGCAGTTCAACTGCCAGTGCAGTGGAATAACTAAATAATAATTAAATAGTTAAATAATACAAAATAATAATTTGTTTAAAAGAAATCAGAAAAAAACTGTAAAATGTCATTTATTTCAAAGAGATGCCCTTTAAAGGTTCATGCTTCTCCCCATCTCTGGCTGACATCACCATTGTGATACATGATGGTTAGGCCTTTGTGTTTTCCTCAGTGAGGGATTCTCTTTTGTCGGTCAGCAGCGTTTTGTACTTGCTGAAGCTTCTCTCTGTATAATAATTTTAAAAGTTTAAATATTAACATTATCTGGCCATCCTCAGTAAATATACATTTTTATTTTTTATTTTATTATAATTTTTTCAGGGGGGGCGGGGGGGAAACTACTAATACTAGCCTAATACTTACTAATACTACCTTACTAATCCTAGCCTAATACTTACTAATATTAGCCTAATACCCACTAATGCTACCTTACTGAAGCTACCTAAAATATTAGCCTAAATACTCTGAATAGACATTAGCAATGACATGTGCTCACACACATCCATCATCTATTTGAAAGGGACATCGCTCCTGTGTGGCTCATGGCTTATCTTATGTTTGTATGAATGTTACGATGAGGCCTTTAAGTGTGATTTTCAATGTGTGGAGAGGTTCGTTTTACTTATCTAGTATTAGATATGCCTCCTCTGCACCACACACACACACACACACACACACACACACACACACACACACACACATACACACACACACACACACACACACACACACACACACACACACTAAGGATGGTGCATCACGTCACACACACTAGGGATGGGCAAGAGTAATTTTCCAGATTGCAGTGAAAGGATTCTTGGATCAACGCAAGATTGATACCATAGCCCTTACCTTGACTAGGATGTACTCCAAAAAGAATATTCCAATTATCTTTAAGTATTGATGTAGATCGTGTTGCCAACATAATCCACCAAAGAACATGAACCGGGAGTGCTTGATTCTCCTCAATCCATGCGTTATAAACGCTTGTCCTGCCCGACAAGGAAAACCCGGACCGGACTTAGATCGACGCACAGCCCAAGCCAGAGAGTTTCAAAGGATGTGCAATACCGGCCGCAGACTCATTCCCAATGATAACACAGGCTCCCTCGATGGATTATGAATGGGAATATCGAATAAAAGAAATAACGATAGAAAACCCGACTTTTCTCGGGTTTGGCGCTCAAGCATCGGCGAGTTAACCCGACTTTATTCGTGAGTGGCGTCCAATGAGTTAATGGTCCCATTTGACCCATCTCAAACCCACAACCGATCCTCTCAAACAGTTGTGATTGGAGGATCAAGAAAAGAGGGCGGGGGCGGCTGAGTGGCGCAGTGGGCAAGGCGCTCGCCACTAACGCAGGAGATGCTGGTATCGAGCCCAGCTCTCGGCATTGCTACCGGCTTGGCCGGCCGTCATACTAACACAATTGGCAGTGTTAGAGGGTGGGAAAGCCGGTGGGTGGGGATTGGACGTTGTGGACAGCGACTCCTACAGGTCGGTTGGGTGACGCCGGTGCGGCGGAAACAGGAAGTATCGGGGGCAGCATGAGCCTCCCACACGTTACTCCTCGCCACTGAGAGTTCGAGCTGCTGCGGTGAAAAGATGCGACAGGCTGCCTCCTCGTGTACCGGAGGGGACACGTGATGCAAGGCTTCTATCCTCACCACAGCCGACCAGTGGGAGGCATAGTCTAGCAACGTTCAAGACAGGGGAGGGAAGAATTGGAAACATGAAATTGGGATGGGAGAAAAATAGAAAATAGGGAGAAAAAGTGGATATACATTTTTTTTTAAAAAGAGGGCGGGTTTGTGATAGGTTAATTGCTTGAATAAAGTAGTCAAGACTCTCCAATAGGTCCAATATTATGACAGGGGTGGCTGGATAGCGTAGAGGTCTAAGCACTCGCCTACCACTGCAGAGACTCTGGGTTCGAATCCAGCTGTCATCGGTACCTCCAGCTTGGTCAGTCGTCCCTACAAACACAATTGACAGCGTTCACGGGTGGGAAGCCGGTGGGGTATGAGTCCTGGTCATTGCAAACATCGCCTCCTACTGGTCAGTCGGGGCGCCTGTTCAGCAGGGAGGGGATCTGGGGGAAATGGCGCGAACCTCCGCACACGTTACGTTCTCCCAGTGAAACTCCTCGCTGTCAAAAGAAGGAGCTGGCTTCTCCCCAGACCGACATTAGGGCAATGCGCGCAATGACCAGGAAGGGAATTGGCATAATGACTAAATTGGGATGGGTGAAAAAGATAGAAAGATAAAAAGAATTATAAAATAAAATAATGACTATCAACTCCAGCCATTTTTTCCCCGTTAGTATGTTTCCTCCCCTCTCAGCTGCATCCCAGCGGTACATCGGGGGTCACCACGAGCTAGCATGGTCGCTAGCAAACTCTCCACTTCAACTAACGTAAATCAAAGTAAATAAACCGACTTCTTACACACAATTGCTCGGTGTACGTTCAAACAGCCTCGTCGCCCACTTTTTGTTATATTCCCAGACTTTCCATCATCCTTATAATAATATATAACTCGGGAGATGGACTTGCAGTTGACTGTGGTTTAATGCTGGGTACATTCACAAACAAAAAGGAACCCAGTGCGCACATTATCCACAAACCCTTGCCTCCTCAAATATGGCAAGCCATACACATCAAAACACACCACACAGGATTCCTTGTAACCACTCGAGTACCCTCGTAACAGACGCGTAATCGTGCCCATCCCCAACACACAAACACACACACACACACACACACACACACACACACACACACACACACACACACACACACACACACACACACACACACACACACACACACACACACCTACACACACACACACACACACACACACACACACACACTGGGGATGGTGCACCATGTCAACACACACACACACACACACACACACACACACACACACACACACACATACACACACACACACACGCACATGCACTGTGTTAGTGTAGTAGTCAGTCCACTGCTTTAGAGCGTTGTAGCGTTTCCATAGCTACCAGCTGCAGCTGGGTTCCACATGGGTGGCGACTGTCTCCGGGGGAAACTGTTGAAGTGAGGATTTTCAGAATTCCTTTTTTTCATGTTTCCTTTCCTCTTCTTTCTCCTGCCATGTTCAGATCTGCAGCTGCAGCAGCTCCTGAACCCTGAACCGTGACCAACTGCAGTCCATGACTGACCTCTTATCAGGTAACACACACACACACACATGCACACACACACACACACACACACACACACTGTGGGCTTTCACAACATGGAATGCATCTCCATACTTACTGTACACATTGTTTACTGTGAAATTTGATTAAACCGTTAAGGGTGGAATTCAATCCACCAGTATAAGTCTCTTAAGAAGTGGTTACCAGCAAATGACTGTGGGCAGCTGGGAATCGTTAACTTGCCTTGCTATGGCAGCACACAATAAAGGAAAATGAACCCATATCATATTTTGAGGCTCACTTGGAATTGAACATGTGTTATCTATTCTCGGTTCAATTGAATACATTGCATTACACTTTTAGAATATGTGGTTGGTAGGGTTGGGCGGTATCCATTTTTCCCTAGTCCCCAGATATTGCCGGGAACGCATGCACACATGGTGTCACAAAACAAACCAAGAGCATGCCAGCCCAAGCATCGCACAACATTAGTGTCCTGCACATAACTAGTTATAAGGTTCTGTTACGGCGTGGGTAGAGGGGTGTTGGACCCAGGTGCAGTGAAGAACAGACACGATGAGAGACAGTTCTTGATTCTCGAATATGAGCACTGCCCCTTTAATTCGAGTGCGTGGCTCAAAAACAAAGGGAGAGAGCAAGTCTCCAATACATGCTAAACGCTTTATAATAATGAACACGGTAATAATACAATAAAGGGGAAAAGAAAGGGAAGACAGCAAGTCTCCAAAATGCACTAAATAATAAGCACGTCACACGACAATGCTGCATTATGCTCGTAGTAGAAAAGACTTTAAATAACGATTACGATAAACGGCAATCATAAGGACATGGCGTCTTCGACAAAATAGCACAACAAGAATGTCCTCCGTGGCAAGGAGCGATAATGCCTTCACAATGATACACAAGACTACTCACTGTAACTGTTCAGTGAACGACTGACAATGTGAATAGCAAACAAGGAGGACATATGAAGCAGAGTATACTATACACACCAGGTACCAATTAGGGCAATCAGGGCAGAAACACAGGTAATCACCACTGGGCAACGCCAGGGCTTTTGCTCCCAGGTGAGAGCAAAACCCCAAACGTTACCGGTACAGTACCTGACGTTGCCACACACACCTGGCTGTTACCGCTGCCCCCCCACAAGCACAGCACAACACCACATACACACACACACACACACACACACACACACACACACACACACACACACACACACACACACACACACACACACACACACACACACACACACACACACACACACACACACACACACACACACACACACACACACACACACACACACACACACACACACACAAGGTCGCCCTTGTCTCTCAAATGCAATCCAAAATGTTGGCAAAGTAAAACTAATGTTACATTAGATGAATGTCAACCCATCACCACATTTTCCTGGTAACTACTCGCTAATACGCTCGCCCTTGCCATCTTGGTAGACTCTCCACCTCTTTTGAAAATCAACTATCCCAAAAAAGATATCTATATTTTAGGTTAGGGTGGGACGTGAGCAGGGGCGGATTTAGGATTGTAGGAGATCCGGGGATTTTTTTTACTTCGACACCACAACCGTTAACTTATACCACCACCTTAAAGCAGACAAAAGGCACTAAAGAACACTTAAATTCACACCCTTTAATTAATGAAGCAAACTATAATAATTTATAATAATAATAATAATAATAATAATAATAATAATAATAATAATAATAATAATAATAATAATAATAATAATAATAATACACTGTGTTTGTATAGCACCTTTCATACAAGAATTGCAGCTCAAAGTGCTTCACAGCAGTACAAAAAGAGCACAACATTGGCAGATCAAGAGCAATGCATAAAGTGCAGACATAAAGCATAAAATAGATAGCAGTAAAATAGACAAAGTCAAGGTAAGACATAGAACATTAAATCACATCGTTTTTCATATTAGGATCTAAGATCTAGGGTTAACTCGCCGAACGTTGAGCGGCAGGACCCCCGAAAACCAGAGTATAGTCGGGTTTTCATCGTTGTTTCTTTTATTCGATATTTCCATTCATAAAGACATGCCGGCAGCCTGTGTTATCACATATCTTAAAAGCTATGTTTCTAAGGTGGAAGAATTATGTTTTTGTCAACTTGTTGATTGTGATTTAAAGCTTAGGTCTGAGTCTACCATAACACCAAGACTTAACTCACTCAAATACAGTTAGCAGCTGGATAGACTACAGATGGAAATTAGCTTCTGCTAAATCTGGTGCAAACATATTTTCATGTAACAATGATTAATTGTAAAAAAAAAAAAAAAAAAATTATATATATATATATATTTTTTGAAAATAGATTCGGGGCTTTTCAGAAAACATTCGGGGCTTGAGCCCAAGTAGCCACCCCCTAGCCCCGCCCCTGGACGTGAGGTCTCCACTGTGGTTAAGGTTAGGTTTTCCCCCCTCCTTCTTTTTTCCGATTTTTCTCCCATTCCACTGTTAGTCGTTATGCCAATTCCCAACCCCCTTCCTGGTTGTTGCGCACTTTCCCCTACTGTTGGTCCGAGAGGCCGGAGACTGTCACATGCTTTCCTCCGACGCATTTGCAGCCAGCCGGCAGCCAGCCTGGCCGCGCAGATTCTCACTGGGAGAGTGTAACGTGTGGGAGGCCGCACTACCTCTCACCAGATCCTACCTTCGCTGAGCAGGCGCCCCGACCAAACTGTAGGGGTCGCTGTCCACAACGCCCAGGACCCACCCACGGCTCCCCTCCCCCTAACTCAGCCAAATGAGTTAGTATAGCGATTAGCCCGAGCCAAGGCAATGCTGACTCTCCGGGAGTCGAGACCGCAGCCTCTTGCATTGGTGACGAGCACAATCTCCGCTACGCCACCTGACCACCCAAGGTTAGGGTTAAGTAGGGCTGAAAGTGTGTATCGGATTCGTCTGAAATCTTTTCGATATCAGTCGATTCAATACAGTGGATTCAATACAGATACAATACAGAAAACTATACTCTGCTGAGTTATATGCGTTATATGCGCTGCACGAGCCAATCAGAGGCTTTGTTCAAAAGCATTCAAAAACGGCAATCCATCCAGAATAGCGCTGCTAGGATCCTGATGAGGGTGCGCAAACATGACCACATCACCCCATCCTCAGATCACTACACTGGCTCCCCGTGGAACACAGGATCGAGTACAAGGTCTCCCTCCTCACTCACCAGTGTGTACACGGTGGTGCCCCTGCCTACCTCAAGGAACTCCTCACCCCCCAGTCCTCCTCACGCTCCCTCCGCTCCGGCACAGCCTACCTCCTCAAAGCCCCCAGGACTAAGCTGCACACCATGGGCGATCGAGCCTTCTGCTCGGCCGCACCCAGACTGTGGAATGGTCTCCCCAACCACCTGAGAGCACCACAAACTGTTGACACTTTTAAACGTGGACTCAAGACCTACCTTTTTAGAAAGGCCTTTTTGTTTTGTTTTTATGTCTTATTATTATGTTGTTCTGCTATGTGTTCTGCTTTTTTTTTTATATATATTTTTATTTTATTCTTTTAACTCTGTAGCACTCTGAGATTCTCAGGAATGTAGGGTGCATTACAAATGAATTGTATTATTATTATTATTATTATTATTATTATTATTATTATTATTATTATTATTATTATTATTATTATTATTATTATTATTATTATTATTATTATTATTATTATTATTATTATTATTATTATTATTATTATTATTATTTTTTCTTTCTTTTCTTTTTATATTATTTTTTTTATTATTATTATTATTTTTTTTTTTTTATTATTATTATTATTATTATTATTATTATTATTATTATTATTATTATTATTATTATTATTATTATTATTATTATTATTATTATTATTATTATTATTATTATTATTATTATTATTATTATTATTATTATTATTATTATTATTATTATTATTATTATTATTGTTACATTTTGAATGGGTTGAACAGCCATTTATCTTGGAACAAACATGCTGTTTGTCTCACTGACACTGATGAGATGAACTACCTAGGTATTGCAATTTAGTAAAAACAAATTTGAAATCCTGCCAAACTGCATCACAGCCTGGTCTGGGAACAGCACAGCCTCAGACCACAAGTCCCTACGGAGGGTAGTGAGAACAGCCGAAAAGGTCACAGGGGTGACTCTGCCCGCCACAGCTGACATCCACGAAAGGCCACCAACATAGCAGCTGACCCCTCACCTCTCCCACCTCAATAGAGAACCTTGAAACTTGGCTTCGAATGACACAGCATTTCTTCTTCTAATGGGTTTTCCAGCAGACTAGGCAGTAGGCACGACTGGTGCATCGCTGCCATCCACCGGTTGATAGAACCCACTTGTGACGCACAATGAAGGGATGTGGATAACATCAAATCTCAGTTGTGTGGAAGTTCCTTTCAAGGCCTTTTGTTCACACCTCCCCTTCCCCCCGGTATCCTCCTTTTCCTCTCCTCTCACCTGGTCACCCCCCCCCCCCCCCCCCCCCCCCCCCCACTCTCTTTTGTCCCAGAAAGACTCAACTTGCAGAATGAGGGGGGTGCTTGACCCATTCTCCTGGCCAGAGAAAGTCAAGTCCTCTACTGAACTCCTGACCTAAATTGTATTTCATTAGCCATGTTTTAACAATACATTTGTATCAACCATGAAGATTTAACCATGCACATGGTTAACCTCTCCTCCACAAAATACTCCCTAACTAATGAAACAAAAGAAAACGAAACAAAGCAAAACGGCGGGAAATGCTCTCTTGGCGCTTCCTCCAGTTGTTGTGCTGAAAAGTCCTTCAGTTTCAGATGGTTTTGAGCTGCCATCACTTCTGTTTTATCACTCTTTGCTGCTTCGCTGGTGCAGTTAATCACCATAGCTATAAATGCCAAGAACTGTCTTTTCCCCAACCAGATATACTCCAGTTCCCCTCTTCCAGACTGTTTTACCTGACTAGGCTCCCTGTCTCACCGCCTCAGCATAATGACACATCATCAATTACCCAGGTTTTGTTTACCTCAACTTCCGGAACCTTCCTTGGGTGTTGGAGAGACGTGGCCTCATGAGCGCTTCCACAGTTCACACATTCAACTGGCTCTTCACACAGCTCTGAATCACATGCCAACTTGAAGCTACGTGTCCAAATGTTTGACATCTCCTGCACTGCGGGAAACGGTAAAAAAGGGTCACACTGGGGATCTGAATTCTCTCCTCACCTTGTGCCCGTGCTTCAGTTGGCAATTCATCCCTTTCAAACCTCAGCCACACCAGGCGGCTGGGTGGCGCAGCGGACTAAGCGCTCGTCACCAACGCGAGAGACACTGGTATCGAATCCGGCTGTCAGCGTTGCCTTCGGCTTGGCCGGCCGTCATACTGGCTCAATTGGCAGAGTCAGCGGGAGGGAAGCCGGTGGGGTGGTATTCTGGTCGTTGTAAACAGCGACTCCTACAGGTCGGTCAGGGCACCTGCACAGCAAGGGAGGGAGATGGTGAGGGTAGTGTGACCTCCCACACGTTACACTTCACCAATGAGAGTCCGCGCTGGCAGGTGAAAAGATGCTGCTGGCTGTGTCCTATGTCTCGGAGGAAGCATCTGATAGACTTCAGGGCTCCCTAGACCGACCAGTGGCGGGCACATGCGAGCAACGACCAGGAAGGGAAGGCGAGGAATCGGCATAACGACTAAATTTGGATGGGAGAAAAACACAGAAAAACAGGATGAGAAAAAGTTAAAAAAATTAAAATAAACTCAGCCACACCGACAAGCTCTGCTCTCTCCGTCTCACTGCTGTAGTGCGTCAGACACCTCGCCTCACAAACTCCTCCAGAGTCCTTGGATATCTCAACATCCCAGTCGATTGGCACAGGACAAATGACACCTTTCAACAGGCCCTTTTTCCTGAACCTGATGATTTCCTATCTTTGTTCATTTGAACGCATGACTCTGTTGTCTCAAAGACACACACTCAACATTGAAAATTGTTGCATAATCCTCTTTTCTTAAATTGTTCCTAATTTCGTTTTCCAACCACTCCTGTACTTCAAACGAGTCTAGTAAAACAATGTCTTCTAAATTTCCAATTAATTTCACTCCAACTGGCTGGTCTCACCTGGGTCTTGAGTGGTTTGTTCTTTAGTCGATGATCGAAGGGTTGGTGGTTCGAATCACGCTCAAGCCCATGTCCATCCCATTGCCGTTGTGTCCTTGGGCAAGACACTTAACCTACTTGCCTTGTATGAATGTGTATGCATGTGAATGAATGTTGGTGGTGGTCGGAGGGGCCGTAGGCGATGATTATTCGCCACGCTTCCGTGAGTCTGCCTCAGGGCAACTCTGGCTGCAATTGTAGCTTACCACCACCGGTATGACTGTGTATGAACGAATAATGGACTCTGTGAAGCGCTCTGAGTCAGAGAAGAGCGCTATATAAATCCAATCCATTATTATTATTATTAGTGTCTTTTTGGTCATCGTCACCACTCCTCGGCTTCCTTTTGTTCCATTCCTCCTAAGTGGTGGTGGACTTGCAAACCATTCGGGGCTCTGTCCCCTTCTTGCCGTTGCAGTCGGCCTATATTCTGGGCTTGTTGTAATTTGTCTATATGGATTCAAACCTGGTGCAGTAGGTCTATATGGACTATATTCTGGGCTTGTTGTAATTTGTCTATATGGATTCAAACCTGGTGAAGTAGGTCTATTATATGGACTATATAGGGAGGTGTAGTCTGACGTCACTGGCTGTTCCACCCGTATAGAGATTCATCATTGGGAAAATGGATTATCGGCTATTGTAACAATTCTGCCGCATGGAAATTGACAAGCTTCCATTTTTGCACAAAATGAGTTCCCTTCTACCACTAACATTATTGTTTAAGCATTTTTGTTTGAAATAAAGGTAGTTATAAGGTTTTTAATTCAGTAAATGTAGTTCTTTTTTTACGACAAATTAAAGTCATTTACCAGTAGGCAGCCTGTTGTTCAGTAGGGCAGTCTAATGCTGTCGCCTAATCAACGTCACGGCAAGCTAGCTAACGTTAATGTTACCCCGCTAAACGTACTAGACGTTAGCAATGTCTACTGTCGTGAACCATTTTAAATTGGGGCATGTAGAGGAGTTTTGGGAACGAGTAAAATGTGCAGGTTCAGGTTTATTTCTGTCAATGTGCTGGTTCTGTAGGACTGCATCAGTCAACACCCTTGGACGCTCCTCCCTCCTGGGTGTCCACTGGAATGGACAACTTCATTGGATTTATTTATTCTCAAATATTTTAAATCATACGATTAAATATTGATTAAAATAAAAAGCTGAATATTATTTTGTGTGGCATGTTTCCAAATAAGATTGTTCACAACGAAATGCTTTCTACCTTAAATTTGTTGGTTAGAAGATGACCTCCGTGATCAATCTCGCTCTCAGTGAAGTTTCTCATTTTAGTTTGCTTAGCCATTATTCCACATTCCACAAACAGGCATGTTCCCATGGGGGTGTTTAATGACCATATATGGTTAATTGGGGGCGGTTCAGTATGCAAATACTTAGAATAGTGCATAGACGGTAAGAACAATTGGTATTTATCAACACGGAGTACTTGCATGTGTGCGTACGACCTGTGTATGCACGTTTGATAAATCCCGATAAATCCAGAGCGAAAATAGAACACGCATTATTGACAAATGAGGGCCCATGCCTCCTCCTATCCATCATCCCCTTCCCCAACGGTGGCCAGTCTTCCATGCACATTTTCACGATCCTAATCTTGTCAAAAACGGATCATTTGGAAAAAATGTATTGTCACAAAGTTATCTTTGTGATAACTTCCTTCTTGCACCACGCCTCACAGCTGAGGTTTTCCAAGTTGCTTCCAACCCAGTGTCAGTCAAGTAGCACTCTTCCTATAGCACTCTCCACCCACTGACACAGTGTTTTTCAATACTCAACAGTATTGAAGCAATTCAGATCGATACCAGAAAAGTAGCACATTTCTATTACCCAGCCCTAGGGTTAAGGTTAGGTTCATGAACAACCTTTTAGGTGGAAATTAGGACGAGTTCTAGAGTTGCAGCTTGGCCAACAAGTGAAATGTTAAGACGGTATTGAAATGGATCGTTCTTTTCAAATATATTGGTCTACGGTGTTAGCGTAATACCACCCCAACCCTAGCTGTTGATAATTCATAGTGTGAAAGCACAAGAACTGAAGTTCTTTTGATGCAGATGATCACTATCCACCCGTAAAATACAAATGTAATGTACTGTAATGTGAACGAGCCTTAGATGAAAATCTGAAAATGAAAATCTATGAAAATGTATCTGTGGATCTACATTCTTTCTATTTTTCTCTCTATAGTCGAGCCCACGTGTGCCATGATGATGATGTCAGTGGATGTGACCAATCGTAACGGCCCCGCCGCCACTCCGCCCACCTCACTAAGCCTTCGCTCCTCCCACAATCAACTTCTAAGCGGTGATGTCATTAAACAGGGTTCTGGCACGCCCCCAAAGTGTCGTAAGAAGTATGCCCTCACTAGTATCCAGTCCGCTATGGGCCTCGGAGAAGGAGTACCGTCATCATCATCATCACCACAGTCATCACCACAGTCATCGACGACCCCAAACAACCCCAAACTCGCCAAGAATGGCGTCAACCAACAACGCAAAGCCGCTGAACACCAGGACCATAACAGAAACACGACCCGTCTCGACCCAACGGACCCCGAGCCCGGCTCCGCTGTAGCGGAGGACCTCAATGTCAACACAAACTCCGACCAGGATGGTCAGACGCTGACCAATAACGACCGAGAAGACGGTGACATCATCAAGCTAGACTGTGACCCCGACTCTGACGTGAATACCAACCAAGAGCCAGATCAGAAAACGGTATCGGACTTGGACTGTAACGTCAACAACACAGACCTGGAGCTCAAGCTGAACGCCAACGTGAGTCTGGGCTTCGACACCAACGTCGAGACGGAGGATGGCGATGACATCAGCATCCTGTCTGAGAAGGAAATTATGTCAAAGATGAAGATTGAGGAGGACGGGGATGAGGTGGAGGAGGAGGAGGAGAAGGAGGAGGAGAAGAAGAGGCCTCTGCTGATGATAAAAAGCGAAAGTCCGGTGAACAACCAGAAGGTTCCACCAGGTCAAGGACTCATCACCGACATCCAGCCCAGCCTCAAGCTCCTCAAATCGGGCAAAGACTCGCCAGTGCCTCCCCCTCCGTCTCCCCCCAGGCAGGCCAGCCCGGAAGACACTCCTCTGCTCTCTGTGGCCTCCTGCTCCTCCTCATCCTCCTCCTCCTCCCCGGAGACCAAGAAGGACAGGCGGACCGGACCAAAGACGGACTGCGCTCTGAACCGCATCCAGAATCTGAATCCCAGTGACGAGGAGTCCAGCTGGACCACGCTGTCTCAGGAGAGCAACTCCCCAGAGGAGACAGGTACACACACACACACACACACACACACACGCACACACACACACACACACACACGCACACACACACACACACACACACACACACACACACACACACACACACACACACACACACACACACACACACACACACACACACACACACACACACACACACACACACACACACACACACACACAGAACATGCTGTTAAACATGTGTATGTGATTTGGGATGGGTTTCTTAAAAGTCACTCTTTGACTGTGTGAGAGTGTGTGTCAGCTGCTCTAGTTTTGTAGTCCTCTGCTGTTTAGTGGTTTCCCTGCCTTCCCTCTTGATGACATGCTCTCTCTCAGCGTGACCAAGGGTGTGTGTGAATGTGTGTTCGCGCATATGTGCATGCGTGTGTTCGTGCATGTGTGTGTGTGTGTGTGTGTTTGCGCCCTCACTCTGAACTGAATAACAAACGCTAAAGCCTTCTGTAAATCTCTCAGAATCCCTTTGGAACAGGAAGTGGCCTCAGGGGCTGGATGGGATGCTGGGTCAGCTGCTTCCTCTTTCAAGCTGTGTGTGTGTGTGTGTGCGTGTGTGTGTGTGTGTGTGTGTGTGTGTGTGTGTGTGTGTGTGTGTGTGTGTGTGTGCGCGTGCGTGTGTGTTTTAGGGTCCTAGCTGTTTTGGGTTGTAACTTTAGCTGTATACTGTACATAGTGTGTACGGCTGTTTCAGTTGGTCAATGGCTTCAGAAGTAGTTGAAGTTGTGTTTGACAGGTGAAGGTTAAATCTATCGTCTCTTTCTCCCTCTCCCTCTCTCTCTCTTGCTTTCCCGTTTCTAATCAATCACCCTCTTCTTGTGCCAGATCTTTTCTCTCTCTCTCTCTCTCTCTCTCTCTCTCTCTCTCTCCCTCTCTCTCTCTCTCTCTCTCTCTCTCTCTCTCTCTCCTCTCTCTCTCTCTCTCTCTCTCTCTCTCTCTCTCTCTCTCTCTCTCTCTGTCTCTGTCTCTCTGTCAAATTCAAATTCAAAATAGGCTTTATTGGAATGAATCAAAGTACTTATTGCCAAAGCAAGTCCAACATACAAACAATAACATATAAGCAATCAAAAATACCATAACATTACCAATAACAGTAAAACAATCAACAGAAACTGATTACGTAAATTACAATGTAGATGTTACGATGTAGATGTTACGATGTAGTGGTCTCTCTCTCTGTCTCTCTCTCCCTCTCTCTGCATCTCTCTCCCTCTCTCTGTCTGTCTGTCTGTCTGTCTGTCTGTCTGTCTGTCTGTCTGTCTGTCTGTCTGTCTGTCTGTCTGTCTGTCTGTCTGTCTGTCTGTCTGTCTGTCTGTCTGTCTGTCTGTCTGTCTGTCTGTCTGTCTGTCTGTCTGTCTGTCTGTCTGTCTGTCCGTCCGTCCGTCCTTGGTGTCCTTCTCTAACCTTGTCTGCCGTCACTCTTTTCTCCGTCATGCTTCGTTCTCTTCTCATTCCCCTTTATTCTCTTTTTCCTCTCCTTCCCGCCTGTCTCTCTATATCTTGCTGCAATGCACCTAGCTAAGCACGGTGGTCGTAAACATCACTGTGGAATGCATACACACGCACACAAATATAATTCACTCACCCCGCCCCCCCTTCCCTGACACACACACACACACACACACACACACACACACACACACACACACACACACACACACACACACACACACACACACACACACACACACACACACACACACACACACACACACACACACACACACACACACACACACACACACACACACACACACACACACACACACACTAGGAGTTGACCGTTTATCGGTCCAGCCAATAATCGGCTCCAATATTCTTAATTTTTCATTTAATCTGTATCCTTTTTTTAAATAAAATAGCTTTTTATGTGACGCACTCCACAGACGCACCGCCGTCTCTGTAAGGCACAGTCTGACTCCATGCCCCGCCCACAACATGATTGGATTGGTTGAAATGCTCAGAGTGACGAGTAGATGGGCCAAACAACACTCTTCTCTGTGATATTATTGTTCAAACATTCCATGTTTTACAAAGTATTCTATTTAACACATGTTTGTTTAAAGGCAGCTTTCTGTTTTTCTCTAATTTTTTTTTAAATGCAATGCGACTGAATATCGCCCCCAAATATCAGCTATCGGCCTCCGTGATTGCTAATAATTGGTTATTGTATCAGTCAAGCCCTACTACACACACACACACGCACGCACGCACGCACGCACACACACACACACACTTGAGCCTGTCTGTATCATGTACCATGGTGCAGTGTTTGTTACAAGGAGAGGCTTGGGCCTAAAAAAATTAATGGTTTGGTTCCGGTTGCTGACGACCCTGCCGATTTAGGTACGACCCAATTTATTTTATGAGTACAAAATAAATAAATAAATAAATTGTAAAAAAAAAGAATTCCCAATAAAGTTTCATAAAAATCTTAGTCAAACCTTTAGTATTATGGATATTAAACATGCTGGCAGAGTACATGCATCCATGTTGTCGTGAATATTTTAATTAAATAAAGAAATTCCCTATCCATAGTCGCAAAAATTCTTTAAAAATAAATTCCCTACCTACCCATGGCCTTAACTGACAACCAACAGGAACCAAACCAAATTTTTTTTTAGGCCTTAGTCATCAATGTGACTTTCACTGATTCTGTCTTCCATGATATGGCTATGATGTCTTTCTCCTACCAGCAGCAAAGACAGAAAGTCTTCTGTCCTCCATTCAGGGCTATGACTTAGAGACGGCTAGTTTTGAAGACATTTTTTAAGGTTTCCGACGACATGCCCTGCCAGCTAGCGAGGTCACAATACCAGGGCTATAAATAGTCACTGCCTAATACCACTGAATGCATCAGTAATTCTTGATACCTATTTTCAATATCATGGCAAAAGAAAAGGAAAAAAGTATATCCATTTATCATTCATGTTCTGCAATTCCAATACCAGTCTGTACTTCTACCGAAACAGAGAGAAGCGAGAACCGCACCGCTTTACTTAGCAAGGCATCGACTCGTGACAGATGTAGATAATACCAGCCACGGTGATGTAATGGGACTGCTGTAATAAAAATGGCTTTTAAAGGTTTGAATAGCACTCAGTACAACAACACAGTGCACACACACACACACTATAGCTCAAGTGAAGCATTATATTCAGAATGTTCAGCGTTATATAAAGAACATGTGCATGACATTCCCCTTGGATACAAATGATGTTATCATTTTTAACAACAACGTAAGGGGAGATAAAGTTCGGCTGGAGTTGAAGCAGTTAAAGGAGATATTTATTATTATTATATTAGTCACAGGCCGTATCCCCAGCTGTGGGGGGTTACTGCTGAGAACAGAGAGGCGTGCTGTTGTTGTCATCGGGGCCACTCAAGCTGGCCTTCGCTCTCATGTTGCCTCATGCCTACCTACCTTACCAGCAGATCTGGTAACTTTCGCTCTGTCATCTGTGAATAGTAGGGGTGGGAATCACCAGAGGCCTCACGATACGATACTATCACGATACTTGAGTCACGATACTTGAGTCACGATACGATAGTATTGCGATACTAAATATATATTGCGATATGCTGAGTATTGCGATATTAATATTGCGATATATTGCGATTTATTACCTTTTTTCAACTGCAGAGTAAAACTTTGTCAACGTGTTTTATCTAATAAAATAAAGTTCAGTGTGTTCATCTCACTTCAATAATTTTTATTGCAGAGAACATGGTATTTTCTCCAAGCAGACAGGTGTAAACACTGTCATCTGTGTTGCATGTACCTGACAAACTGAACTGTTTGTATTACAGTCATATTCCAACTTAACTGAATGCACATGTGTGCGTGTGTGTGGACTACTGTACTATTACAGGTATTGAAATGAACAATGCAACTTCCTTATACAAATTTCTTAAATTTTTTTTATAGTAAATTTATAATTAAATATCAATACTTGGCGTCCCTGTATCGATACAGTATCGCCATGCAAAGTATCACGATACTACTACGTATCCATATTTCCCCCCACCACTAGTGAATAGCCAGGTGATGTTTTGAATAGGGCCCTTAAAGCCTTTTGCCATATCCGTCTATTGCAACACATGGTGTCTAACACACTGTGCACTGGACCCGCTGCCAGGTGACCTCTGACCCCCCCCCCCCAAGTCTCAGAGAGCAGGACTGTCCAGGATGCTGCTATTGCACTTCTATGGCTCACTCTCCTCCACGCGGTATAAACACACTGTACACAAGATATCCCTTCATTGATTCCCTTGTGGAAATTCTGGGCTATTTAAGCTATTTGAGTATTTACTTCACATTAGTACAATCAGGCCTGACATCTGAACTCCCCAGAACATGTCATCATTAACAACACTGAGATAAATCAGTCAGAACTGTGAAAACTCCCAAAACGCAACTGAATAATACATGCATTTCAACTGCATTGTGTCCATATCATATCCAAAAGATTAACTCACATATAGCAAGAAAAGGAGATATTCAGAGATATTTTTTTGGAAGAGTTGCCCCCCCCCCTCCCCCCTCAGGCTAAGTGACTCCGTATGCACTATACAGTCTGAGCAACACACTGTATCTTGTCTGCATGTCTGTCAGCGAACTTGGCCAGATCTGTGGGCACATACCAAGCTAAGACTAAGAGACTAAAACTGCTGTGCAGTTGACGTCAGCTGCCTGGTAAACACAAACACAAGAGGCTAAGTTACTCACACACATGGAGGCTTTCATTCCAAAATGAGATATCCACAAGTTTGCACAACAAAACACGACACCTACTCTTACTAAATGCTTGCAGGCCTAAGCTCCTTGTGGGATATTGGTGAACTTACAAGCCATCTTAAGACCTTTGTTATATAAATGAATAAGTAAAAATTAAAAAAAAAATTAAACATTTGAAATAGATTGATTAAAGAAAATTCTAAAAATAAAAAGATTATTATTTTTTAAACAAACTCTTCTTCATGTGCTCTTTCACTCTGACTCCCCGTCACTCACATGAAAGCTGGGATCCCAGCTGGAACAGTCCATCCCCATTATGGACGGCTTATGGATTGCAGTTGTGTTGTAGATCAATGGGTGTATTGATGAGCGGAGGGACAGAGACAGAAAGCAGACGTTGGAGATACTGTTAGTTAAAGACAGATGAGGATCAATGGCTGAGAACAGACGCATTCACCTGCATCAATCAGGTGGGATTTATATTTAGTCATTTAGCTGACGCTTTTATCCAAAGCGACTTACAAATTGTGTACAGGTCAGCAGGAGGGGTACACCTCTGTCGGCTAAGGGTAAGTGGTATTGTTCGTCTAGCGAATTTGAGTGCTTCACTTTGAGTGCATATAGTATAGTCATAGTAGCATAGTAGGCAGTAGTATAGGCATAGTAGCATAGTACATAGTAATTGATGGTGGGAGATTGGGCGGGTTTCAGCTGTCCTGACTGTAGTGGGAAGTTTGTTCCACCACTGTGGAGCGAGGACAGAGAATAGCCTGCTTCGCTTTTAGGACCCCCCAGGAGCTCGAATAAGAGTGGGTTTAAGGCGGCTGTAAAATGCAGAGCGTAGGGGTCTTGAGAGTGTGTAGTTAGAAGATGCAGAACGTACATTTTACATTTATATTTAGTCATTTAGCTGATGCTTTTATCCAAAGCGACTTACAGGTTCTGTACGACAAGTCATCAGGAAGGGTACAACTCTGACACTTGAGGGTGTGTAGTTAGAAGATGCAGAGTGTAGGGATCTTGAGGGTGTGTAGTTAGAAGATGCTGAGCGTAGGGGTCTTGAGGGTGTGTAGTTAGAAGATGCAGAACGTAGGGGTCTTGAGGCTGTGTAGTTAGAAGATGCAGAGCATAGGGGTCTTGAGGGTGTGTAGTTAAAAGATGCTGAGCGTAGGGATCTTGAGGCTGTGTAGTTAGAAGATGCAGAGCGTAGGGAGTCGTTTCCCTAGTTGCACGGAATGCCAGGTCAAGAACCTTGAAGCGGATTCGTGTGGCAGTGGGAAGCCAGTGCAGCTCTCTGAGAAGTGGGGTGACTGCTGTGTTGAAGCGCCTAGTAAACCAGCTAGCAGAGCGTTGCAATAGTCAAGGCGTGACATGACTATGGATTGCAAGAGGAGTTGGGTGACTTCTTTTTGTCAGGAAGACGCCCAATTTATGGACATCTAATGAATATAGTTTAATATATCTTTCTAACTCCTTTCTCTTGCTCTCTCTCTCCACCTATCTTCATTTCACTCTCTGTTTATCTCTATCTATTTTCTCTCTTTTGACCCTCTCTCCCTCTCCCTCTCTTGTTGGCTAAGCAGCAGTGTTGTTTTCCCAGGTGTGTGTCAGATTCCTCTGTGGATCTTGTGGGTTAGTAGTCCAGTGTTAGGCTGCTCTCACCGAAAGGGGCCAAATTACACACACACACACACACACACACACACACACACACACACACACACACACACACACACACACACACACACACACACACACACACACACACACACACACACACACACACACACACACACACACACACACACACACACACACACACACACACACACACACCCCCTTACAAGTTGAGAAAGGTCATACACACAATACCTTGACATTCTCTCATACATCATAGTGTTAGATGACCTGTGGATGTACTGCTTGGCTGTGGTTTCATACGACACAAAATGCAAAGTGTCTTTCCCTATTATTGGCTACAGTCAGTCAGTAGTAGACCTAGGTCAGTCAGTCAATCAGCCAGTCAAGCGTTCATTCACATTCGCTACATGGGCTCAGCTTTTATATCACTGTCATTATAAAGGAACACTCAGAGGCTAATGTAGTTTAGATCATTGCTGTCTCGCTGACACCTTTTTCTAACATGGCGGTGGGGGCTCACTTTTATGTCAAATGTAAAATGAAGAGACTAATTTAGCTAATGTTAGCTATATGATTTTAGCTATATATATATTTACATACACACATATATACATATATAGCTAGCTAATGTTCCTGCAGCAGAGAATGAGAACTGTGGTGACAATAGGCATTTTCGGACTGGGGGAACCTTTTCCTAGTTCTAATAACTGTTGGAGGTTATTTTTCGTGTGGCACTGCAGGACCTGAGGGCGATCGTAGTTCTTAGAACTTATTTCCAATATTCACTATTTGGCCAAAAAAGATGAGGCTGGAATGCAGCCAATAAACATCCTCAATACGCGCCACTGTCTCCGGAGAAGACAGAAGCACGAGCGGTTTTCGTCATTCCACTCCACTTTTTTCAACTAATTTCCTTTTCATACAGAGAAATATGGGGGAACAATAATATCACATTATTTATTCAATATGTTATGGGAAAATAATATAGTATAGGTAGCACCGGTTAGTTGGCTTCCTGTTTGGGATGTTTGACAGTGGAACGTGTGCTTGAAGGTATGCAGTTCTTGGGGGAGCTCCTCAGTGTGTAGTTCCTCTCAGGGAGTCTCAGCGAGCACAGCCTAGCCATCGAGAAAGGCCGCCATAGGCAGACCTGGCTCCCAAGAGAAGACATACTATGCACCCACTGCACACAAGAAGAGGTGGAAACCGAGCTCCACTTCTTAACAACCTGCCCACTATACCAAGACATCAGAGACATATACTTCCCACAAATTGCAAACACCCAAAGAGACTTTGAAAACATGGAAAACAACTCAAAACTCCCATACCTACTGGGAGAAATACAACAATGTGCAAACACAGCAGCAAGATTTGTGAGGACATCCACTGGAATACAACCACCATAAAGACTGTCAACCATACAAGAAATTCCTTCTGTAATGTACTGATTTATTTTGTTTGATTGTTTTGTTTTGTTTGGCTTTGGCAATGTAAACGTCTGTTTCCCATGTCAATAAAGCCCATTTGAATTGAATTGAATTGAGTCCTCAGAACAGTTTGGTCCAAAGACACCTGAGGATAAATTGGGTGTCTGTTTCACACTTGGAGAGCTGGGTCAGGATTTCAACTCAGAAGTCTCTTTTTATCTCCCTCTTCTCATTTCTTCTAATTTCTCTCCATCCTCTCCTTTCTCTCTCTCCTCTCCTTCCTCTCTCACTTCTCTCTTTTCTCTCCTATCCTCTCCTTTCTCTAATTTCTCTCTCTTTTCTCTCCTTTCTCTCCTTTCCCCTCTCCTTTCTCTCTCTCCTTTCTCTCCCTCCTGTCCTTTCTCTCCCTCTCCTGTCCTTTCTCTCCTTTCTCTCTCCTCTCTTTGATCTCCTCTCCTTTCTCTCTTTATCCTGTCCTTTCTCTCTTTCTCCTGTCCTTTCTCTCCCTCTCTCCTCTCCGTTCTTTCTCTCGCCCGGCCATCTTATCCATCCTCTTCCTTCATGTTCTACTGGGGATGGTACTGTATGAAAGATGATCTGGGGGTTGCTAGGACAACCGAAGGAGGCTTAGGGGAAGAAAGGAAGGAGAGAGAGAGAGAGAGAGAGAGAGAGAGAGAGAGAGAGAGAGAGAGAGAGAGAGAGAGAGAGAGAGAGAGAGAAAAAGGCGAGATTAGAACTTATATGTTTGTGTTCCAAATGCCAGATTCCAGATTTCCCCCTGTTTGTTTGTGTGTGAGTGAGTGTATGTGTGTGTGTGTGTGTGTGTGTGTGTGTGTGTGTGTGTGTGTGTGTGTGTGTGTGTGTGTGTGTGTGTGTGTGTGAGTGACAGGAAAGGGAAGGCAGGCTGAACTGTTTTAGATAGAGAAAGAGACAACAACAGCAAATACAGGGGGGACCCAACCTCTCTCGATCTTTCTCTCTCTCCCTCCATCCCTCTCGAATGTATATCTCTCTACCATGTCTCTCGCTCCCTCTCTCCCCCCTTTCTCTGTCCCTCTCGACTGTATATCTCTCGACCTTGTCCCTTGCTCTCTCTCTGTCCCTCTCAACTGTATATCTCTCGACCTTGTCCCTTGCTCTCTCTCTGTCCCTCTCGACTGTATATCTCTCTACCCTGTCTCCTGCTCTCTTTCCTCTCTCTGCCCCTTTGACTGTAAATCTCTACCCAGTGTCCCTGCTCTCTCTCTCTCTCTCTCTCTCTCTCTCTCTCTCTCTCTCTCTCTCTCTCTCTCTCTCTCTCTCTCTCTCTCTCTCTCTCTCTCTCTCTCTCTCTATCTCTTTCTCTCTCCCTTCTCTCTCTCTTTCTCTTTCTTTCTCTGTCCCTCTTGGCTGTATATATCTCTACTATGTCTCCTGCTCTCTCTCCTCTCCCTCTCCCTCTGTCACTCTCCATCTCATCCCTCTCTCTCTCTCTCTCTCTCTCTCTCTCTCTCTCTCTCTCTCTGCATCTACCCCATCCCCACCCATTCACTCTTCACCTCCCTATATCTGTCCTTCTTTCCCCCTCTCTCTATCCCTCCCGTTCCATCCTATCTGTCCCCCTCTCTCCCCCCCCTCTCTCTGTCCCCCTCTCCCCTGTCTCCCTGCTCCTCTCCGTCTGGGCTCTCCTGGGTGCTGCACCGTGCTCCTTGTTCCAGTGAGAGGCGGTGGCAGCAGCCGACAGTAGCTCAGCATGTTGCTGGGGAAAGACTACATGCTGGCCATTGTGATTGTCAATTACGAGGGTAGGTACAGTACAGCTGCTGGTAGTCGCTGTATGAGGCTGTGGAGTCTGAGCAGTGTCTGTGTGTAGGGGTGTGTGAACCTGCATGCATGCTCGGACGTAGCCTATGAGTAAGAAGTGTGTGTGTGTGTGTTGACAGTTTAATGCCTGCTAGTTGTGTGCAAGTTGTTGTGTGTAGGTGCCTGTCTGTGTGTATGTGTGTGTGGTGCTTGTGTGCGTGTGTGTGTGTGTGTGTGTGTGTGTGTGTGTGTGTGTGTGTGCGTGTGTGTGTGTGTGTGTGTGTGTGTGTGTGTGTGTGTGTGTGTGTGTGTGTGTGTGTGTGTGTGTGTATGCTTGTGTGTGTGCGTGTGTTTTCCTCCTGTAGCTTGGTGCTCTCCCCTCCCCCCTGTGCTCAACTCTGCTCCGGCATGGGGCTGCATGCTAACCGAGGCTAACTGCTACCTAGCTTGGCGGAGCCCTGGGCTGTATGCACGTCTGCTAATTGTTAATCTGTGTGTTAGCATGCATGCAGCATCAGCATCAGCTGTGTGTTATCATTCATACACATTCTCAGTGGCAAGATGCTAAGAGTGCTATTAGATGCTAACTTGCATCCCTGGTGTGCTGCGTAGAGGTAAGAACCAGCACGGTACTAAATCAAGCAGCTGTGTGTGTGTGTGTGTGTGTGTGTGTGTGTGTGTGTGTGTGTTCATTTATTTTCATAGTCTACCCCCCCATCCCGCCCCCTCCGTCTTCCTATAGTGTCCATCCTGCCTATAGCCTATTCAAGTGCCTGCTGTAGTTTTATTGGCTCTGACCTAATTTCTTTGGCCATAAAAGACTGCATCTCCCAGCAGCCACTGCTTTTAATGCACACCAGGGATCCCCAATGAATTGTGTGTGTAATGTATGTGTGTATATGTGTGTGCCAAGCTCTGTGACCAAGTTGTTTCTGTTTAATAAAATAATGCTTTGTGTGTGTGTGTGTGTGTGTGTGTGTGTGTGTGTGTGTGTGTGTGTGTGTGTGTGTGTGCATCTGTGCATGCGTGCATGTGTGTGTGCATGCGTACGTGCATGTGTGCATTTTTTGTGCTATGTGGCTGGGTTCTTTTTTATTTCAATATCTTCTGTCTCTGTGTGTGTATGTGTGTGTGCGTTTGTGTGTGTTTGTGCGTGTGTGTTTTGTGACGATTCCATCTCAATCAGTCGTCATGATGACATATGGCCTGTCGTTGCAGCGACAGCCTGGTCAGCAGTTAGAGAAGCACCCCCACACAGCCGGTCCCGGGGAGGTTCACAGAGCTTATATTACCTTTACGAGCTGCTACAGCACCTAATGCACAGTCATATCATGTTTATTACCTGCTAGTTCATCACCAGCTCACATACTCCTGCGGCAGTGTGGGTGGGTGGGTGGGTGTGTGTGTGTGTCTGTGTGTGTCTGTGTGTGTGTGTGTGTGTGTGTGTGTGTGTGTGTGTGTGTGTGTGTGTGTGTGTGTGTGTGTGTGTGTGTGTGTGTGTGTGTGTGTGTGTATTGAAGGTGTTGCGATAAAGAAACCCACGATTTTGGCCCCTTTCCCGCTAGCATGAAATGTTGAAATCGATGGATTCCTTGCAATCTCAAGATTCATATGATATCGGTGATATTGTCTAGTGCTGATTGCTTCAAAGTGCCAGATATCGTCCAGTGCTGATTGCTTCAAAGTGCCAGATATCGGTCAGATGAATCAGCCGACCAATGAGTCTGCCTCAAATCAAATATAGATAATATCTTATCATACGATTATGGTGCAAACTCATATGTGCATTTATGTACTTCTAGTATTTATAATCTGTATCATTTATTTATAAAACATATTCAAAATCATTTAATTTCCATTTTTTTCCTGTATTGCTGTCTATGTTCTCTGTTTGTTGTGTATGTGTGTTTCACTGGAGATAATTCATGCAATGTAAAAAGTCCAATAAAATACTAACGATGAACAGGAGAAGAAGCAGTCCTACCACCAGCAACTACAGGCTGATATCCCACACCAGCACATAATGGATGTATCTGCCTACGATGTAACTGCCTACGAAAACAGGCACAGAGGCACTGAAAGAGGATTTCACCCATCTAATGAACACACTAGACTAGACAAATATCAATTAGTGGACCAATTGCATGCTTTTGCAGAGGACAAGAAGCCTTCAGTCGACTCCCTCAGACATTAATCACCCCCCACAGCCCAAATGGAATGATTTTTTTTTTAAAACATTATAGGCCTACTTTTTTTTTTCTTTTTTTTTTGCCAATAGTCGACTAACGTCAAATTTTGGCCAATCATAGTCGACCATCCAAATCCTTAGTCGGGGACAGCCCTACGAAATTTACAGTGCACATTTTATTTATGACCCCTAGAGGAAGAAGCTTATTGATTTTGGTGACCCTGACCTTTCCTCTAGCGCCACCATCAGTCCGAACTTACATTTTTGATTGTGAACGTTGATAACTTTAATAGCTTTCATTCAAATCTTTTCAAATTTGCAGTGCACATTCATGACTCCTAGAGGACGAACCCTGTTGATGTTGGTGACCCTGACCCTTCCTCTAGCACCACCATCCGGCTAAATGTACCATATTCAAATGAGTGTATCTCCTGATCCGATATCCACCAATCATGACACATGTATTTGCCTCACCATAGCAAGAAGGCCTGTGAAATTCTGCCTCATCTGGCCTCATAGTGGCGCTATTTTCAATAAAATTAAAAACAGTAGCTATTCGGGCGGCTAAGTGGCGCAGTGGGCAAGGCGCTCGCCACTAACGCAGGAGATGCTGGGTTCGAGCCCAGCTCTCGGCGTTGCTACCAGCTTGGCCGGCCGTCATACTAACACAATTGGCAGTGTTAGGGGGTGGGAAAGCTGGTGGGTGGGGATCGGACGTTGTGGACAGCGACTCCTACAGGTCGGTTGGTGCGCCTGTACAGCAGAATCCGGAAGTATCGGGGGCAGCGTGAGCCTCCCACGCGTTACTCCTCGCCACTGAGGGATCGCGCTGTTCAGGTGAAAAGATGCGACAGCTGCCTCCTCGTGTACGGAGGGGACGCGTCTATGCTTTTACCAACGCGTTCGTGTTTCCGGGTTCCCGTTTTGCGCTCTGATTGGCCACTGACCTACGCTAGTACGCCCCCCTCGCAAATGCCCTGAAGACAGATTTAACTGGGTATAGGAAGGAAGTACCATACAAGCCGCAAATTGAACATGCAGTGAGTCTGCGACAACAACCCAATAATAAACACTCGAAACAGCTATTACCAGACAATTACAACAGCAGTGGTGCCTGCTTCAAATGTCACGTATTATAGGCTATAAGCCTGTGTAGATCTATTCGGAATAATAAACATATACGCCCCTCTAGCAAAACATGACACAATGTGATCCTATCTCCGATAGAGCGGCTGGTCGCAGAGACGCGAGTTGAACAAACACATCGGGAGGAGAATGAATGAATGAATGAAAACTTTATTTAACAGATTACAGACTGGGTACAATACAGTATGGCTCAATACACACAATTGTTAAGGGGATGCAGACCAGAGAAAGACGTTTGTCTTGTTTACATCAGGGTCCCCCATTTTCAATTCAGTGAATTGTGACCAGGAGAATAGACCAGACGTGCATCATCCTATAATAACCTCATGTCCCCAAAGGCGATTAAATGAAAATCGACTTCATTTATAAAACACGGCAGGCCTGTGTGTGACTATAGTACTTGTTGTCAGCGATGGGATTGTCTTCTTTATAGATAAATAAGCCATTGTTGTTGTAGAGCCGCCCGTGTTGTTGTGATGATGCATCTCTAGAGCAAGACTCGCTATAAATGTTTCAAAGTGTAACTCAACTGAAGAAGACCGTATAGCCTGCTGTACTGAATTGTCTGGTAAGTCTAACTAACAACAAGGCTATATTGCTCCATTCAGTGTTTATTATAACACTATGGTCGCCAAAAACGCCTTACCACGTCATTCCCCGCCATGCTCATTCTGCCAAAGACGCCGTAACACGTCATTGATATCAATATTTCAAAAATCTGTGATCGAAATCATATTTCTCCCCCGGAGACTTGAGATCTACTGTTGATCCCCTCTCAACTTTCCAACGGTTCAAGAGTGCCATCTGGTGGCCGATCGGCGGATCGCTCAAACCGGAAACCGGAAACCGGACGCTGGTGTTCATTCCAATTCGGTCCGATCACTCGCTAATAGTCCCGGGACTCAAGCTAGACACAATGGATAGCAATCCGTTACCAATAACTCGATAAACAACATGATTTGGACGTATATACTATTATACAACCTGGAGATGGATCGCATATTTCTACATCCCATAATAGGAATATTTCTGCTCCACGCTCATCGCCCAACGGCCCGAGGAAGCTACGGTAAGATTCAGCGTTTTTTTTTAACGTGTTCGATATAAACTGCTCTGATGATCATATCACCCACACTAGATGAATCATCTAACGTTGGCCACGGAATTATGGGATGGTTTATTCTGAATTTAAGCCTGGCGACCAAAGTGATAATAACCTATTTGAGCTCATCATCACCGACCAGGGAACCCACACTGTGGCCGGATAATAATAAACAATAGCGCACAGACACACGCTCATAGCGAGGGGGGCGTACTAGCGTAGGTCAGTGGCCAATCAGAGCGCAAAACGGGAACCCGGAAACACGAACGCGTTGGTAAAAGCATACCAACACACGGGACACGTGATGCAAGGCTTGGTCCTCGCTGCAGACGACCAGTGGGAGGCATAGTCTAGCAACGTTCGAGACAGGGGAGGGGAGAATTGAAGGGAGAATTGGCGAGGTGAAATTGGGATGGGAGAAAAATAGAAAAATAAGGAGAAAAAGTGGATAAAACCCCCCCAAAAAAACAGTAGCTATTCCACAGTGACTTGATTTGGGGCATGCTCACAAAAGGTGGATTGAGAATTCAGGGCCGGGATATACCTTAAATAACACAGATTCATACTTTTTCTTTTGCATTTTCTATCTCATCTAAGGCAAATTTATAATATGTAAATAATATATAACTACAGTAGCATGTTTTATTCAATGTGTTACTGGTAGCCTACATTCTGTTCAGATATCAGCCACGTTTAGAAAAAACTACTTTTGATCTTCAAAATTTTTTCTTTTTTTCAAAAATGAGTTTTGAAAAGGTCATCTCATAATCAGGGTGCTCTCATTTGAGGGTCAATACAGTATTGTTGGCTCAAGGTGAAAGGACTGTAGTGGTATTTCAGGGCTTTTTGGTGTCCCTGTTGCTTCACCTGTAGTATTTGTCTTGTGGTTGCAGTGATTTCGTTGGTTGTCTTCTATAGTGGTTGCAGTGATTTCGTTGGTTGTCCTATAGTTGTTGCAGTGATTTCGTTGGTTGTCTTCTATAGTGGTTGCAGTGATTTCGTTGGTTGTCCTATAGTTGTTGCAGTGATTTCGTTGGTTGTCTTCTATAGTGGTTGCAGTGATTTCGTTGGTTGTCCTATAGTTGTTGCAGTGATTTCGTTGGTTGTCTTCTATAGTGGTTGCAGTGAATTCGTTGGTTGTCTTCTATAGTGGTTGCTAGGTCTGGGCGATTCTTGCTAAAATGTGAATCACGATTTTTCTCTCTAAGAATTGAGATCACGATTCTCTCACGATTCTTATTTTTTTCAATAAAATCATTTAAAAAGTAAAGTAAAAATAAAAAAAAATTATAATTTATTTTTTTTATTTAAAAAAATCGTCATAACTTAGAAATGAGATTGCATAGGTCTATGAATCGAGATCGTGATTTTTTTCTGGATTAATTGCCAAGGCCTAGTGGTTGCAGTGAAGTGAGGCTGTAATGTCAGCCTGCTCTGTTTGATCTTGTCACACACACACACACACACACACGCACACACACACACACACACACACACACACACACACACACACACACACACACACACACACACACACACACACACACACACACACACACACACACACACACACACACACACACACACACACACACACACACACACAGTGTTTGATGATGTATTGTGTTCTCTGCTTTCAGTCAGTTCACATGGTCCTTATCTGACTCACATTCCTTTGTTTTCAATTTCATAGTAATGGCTGTGTGTGTGTGTGAGCGTGTATGTGTGTGTGCATGTGCGTTTGTGTACCATCCATGTGTGTGTGTGTGTGTGTGTGCATGTGCGTGTGTGTACCATACCATCCATGTGAGAATGCGTGTGTGTCTGTGTACGGTGTACCATCCATGTATTTGATTTGTGTGTGTGTGTGTGTGTGTGTGTATGTGTGTATGTGTGTGGGCATGTGCATGTAGCACCTGTGTGTGTGCGTGTGTGTGTGTGTGTGTGTGTGTGTGTGTGTGTGTGTGTGTGTGTGTGTGTGTGTGTGTGTGTGTGTGTGTGTGTGTGTGTGTGTGGGGGCTGCTGTAGACGGAGAAAGAGGACATTGTGTGTCTGATGTTGACTGCCAATTTCATCCCTGATAATGAGCATTTGAACACAAAGTGCATTCCTTAGTGTGTGTGTGTGTGTGTGTGTGTGTGTGTGTGTGTGTGTGTGTGTGTGTGTGTGTGTGTGTGTGTGTGTGTGTGTGTGTGTGTGTGTGTGTGTGTGTGTGTGTGTGTGTGTGTGTGTGTGTGTGTGTGTGTGTGTGTGTGTGTGTGTGTGTGTGTGTGTGTGTGTGTGTGTGTGTGTGTGTGTGTGTGTGTTTGGTGAGGCGGGTAATAGCAGTGGCTAACATGTTTAACTCAGCTGTCGCTCTATGGAAAGTCATGATCAGTTAAAGACAGCTGTAGCATCTCTAGAGCTTCCATAATAACTCTCCATAATCTCCAGTTGTAGCTATCTGGGCAGTTTGGAACAAATATCCATAGTGTAGTACTCAGTAGTACTCATTTATATATTTCATATCCAGTTTAATCACCTGTACATTGTATATTTTATTGCACTTTACTGTTACATTTGCATTACTTACAACTTTTTCGTTGTACTGTACTTAGATAATGTATAATGATAATCATTTAGAATCTAATAATCTAATCTAATTTGACATAATAGTTTTGTGTGCATTTGTATGTTTTAATGACAAGTAAGTTGCAAATAATAATATTATTATTAATATATTATTATTAGGGCTGTCAGTTTATCGCGTTAATTCGATTAATTAATTACACAGCAAATTATCGCGTTATTAAAATTAACGCAAAATTAATTAAAAAAAAATATATATATATATATTTTTTTTACCTCATTCATTCCATAAGAACGTAGAATAAACATTTACAGACTTCTTTTTAAAATGGTCCATTTGCTATCTGATTCTAGGGACATCTATGGAGCTCAGGGAATGTATTCCCAGTGTCAGAAATACTGTGTCGCTTGAGTAAATTGTAATGAACCAAATGAGAATATCAATTAATTCAAATTTTTTTTATCTTTGACTGTGAATAACACCATGCAAAAATTTACCAGACCTGAAAAATCTATGTAAATGAATAAAGGGAAGATGATTAAACAGAAGGTTTTGTAGATACAGTACTGAATTCTGCCATCCGGACACATGCAATTTGAAATATGATTAAAAAATATAGAATATCAGGCCTAAAATGGTTACGCGATTAAAATGCGATTAATTAGATTAATTAATTACAAATCCTGTAATTTTAATCACCTGACAGCACTAATTATTATTGCACTCAGTGTCTCAAAATTAAAAGTTTTGAGTCAAATCATCCAACTACCTGTTGAATATTCAAAGATTTAATTTGTACGATTTTCTATCATTTGGAATGAGGACCACGTAGACTCAACCACATACACACTATGTAGAATAATCACATCATTTAACACTTTCAGCGCCACGCCTGGTTTTCCGTTTTACCGCTTGAATGCCACCATCGGCGCCAATGTTAACGTTAATATCGCCTAATCTATGTTTTAAATTATGGCTATGTGTCTAATCTGCCCATCGCATTATCAAAGACTATTTTCCAGTCAGTGCTGTGAAGGCAGATTGTTTTTTTATCGCGTCGTTGCCGTTTCAGAGCAGTTAGAAAAGCCCCCGTTTTGATATAAAAAACAGCTCATTCTGGAGCATTCTATGAAAATCGTCTTTTAGTGGAATATTCCACAACGTTGATATTCGTCGGCCTTTTTATGAATCGTTTTCAAATAAACGCTAGATGATCAATATTATACGTGCACGCACGCACATTGCGGCCGCGCACTGATAATCGCTCCGTTGATTTCCTCACGGACTTTTACAGTGAAACCGAAAGAAGACATTTCACAAAACAGCTTATAACTTCATCAAACTTACTCTGATTATCCTACCACTGATAACATAGAGTCCTTACCTGACATCAGATGGTATCCAACTGGTATATTCCAATTCCTGATCACCATTCGAAAAAATCGATACGTGTATGGATCCAACGCGATACAGTAGAACTCCATGATCCGCGGGGCTCTGAGGCTCCAGAATGAACTCTAGTAACCCCGGCTGGATCAGTGAACTGGAAAATGTGGAGTACCGGATTTTTTTCCCCATTCATTTTCATTGAGTCCATTCCAAAATCACTTATGTCATCTGGGAGACGACAGGGGGCGCTTTTTCCACAGTGATCGCCAGCGCCCCTCGGCTATACTCGGGTAGGCTTGGATGATGCAATAATTTTTCAGATCAAAAAAAATAAATAAAAAATCCGAGAAATCTCGTGAGTGGCACGCAACCACCTATAAAAAAACCTGAGAAATCTCGTGAGTGGCACTCAAAGTGTTAATGGTTGACTTAAAATTCAACCAGCCCATCAAAATGAGAACGCATTCATTTACAAACGATTGGAAAATCCTACAAATAGCACCTTTAAACAAATACACATACCGTAATTCCTCTAATAGTGACCCGGGCTTGTATTTGCTTAAACTGTAGCGGGTACCAGGCTTTTATTAGGAGGAGGCATGTATAAGAGAGAGGCCTATATTTCTAATTTTAAAACAGATCATAATGAATAAATCAACATTTTGTGTCAGTTTGAACCCAGTAAAATGTACTGGGTTAATTTATTGAAACAAAGTACTGTATGAAATAGTAAACAGTGCAATTACAGGTGGTCACTGGTCATTTCAACGTTCAAAGTGAAATCAATTAACTTTACCTTAGCAGCTCAGTATGCAGCTCAGTATATTAGTAACCCGGCTTGTATTAGGAGGTCGGCTTATAATTGCTTAGCTCAAGAGCGCACCCGGCCATTAATAGAGACCCGGTTTGTAATTGAATACCGGTCACTATTAGAGGAATTACGGTATTCTCTAACCAGAGTCCACGGCATGTGCCATGTGTCTTCTGGGACTAATATAGAGTAGAAATCAATCAATCCATTAAAGTGTGTGTCTCGTCCCTCTCGTCAGATATCTGGAGTGAGCAGGCCTTCCAGACAGACCCTGATCTGCCTCCGGGATGGAAGAAGATCACAGACATGGCTGGTATCTACTACTGGCACATCCCCACGGGCACCACGCAGTGGGAGAGGCCCGCCACGCGCCCCTCAGCACCCCCGGGCCCCTCAGAGACACTGGTCCTGACCGACGACACGGCCTCCACGCCACGCAAACACTCTCTGAGCTCCCCCACTCCCTCACCGACACCTGACCACGAGGTGAGGCACAGAAAGAACACGCGTATAGGCGGCATAGTGGCGCAGTGGTCAGCACTGCTGCCTCACATCAAGAAGGTCCTGGGTTCCAATCCCTGGCTGGAGGCCTTTCTATGTGAAGTTTTTATGTTCTCCCCATGTTTGCGTGGGTTTCCTCCGGGTACTCTGGTTTCCTCCCACACCAAAAGACATTATGCATATTAGGGACTACACATGAAAGCTAGCTCATTAGCAAATTCTGGCGCATTTACATTGACGTGGAGACTGAAAATATTGATTAACGTGCACTGTAAAAGAATAAATACATAAACATAATGTGCTGCGTTCTGTTTTAGAACTAGCGACGTGGAGATGGAAATAAACTCAAGCTCGATACACAGCGGTGCTCAGTGCTTCCCCTCTATGCTACACTTCTGCTGAAACACCGCTGCAGAGATGAAAGCCACTCTCTCCCCCAGTAAGAGCCTCGCAGCGCCTTGTGGAGGTGACGCGCCGTCCTGCACTCATTTCAAACGCTATTGTGTCCAAGAATTCTAAGCAAATGCTCTTTCATATACAGCCATCAAATGCTCTTTCATATACAGCCATCAAATGCTCTGTCTTATACAGCCATCAAATGCTCTTTCATATACAGCCATCAAATGCTCTTTCATATACAGCCATCAAATGCTCTGACTTATGTCTTTATATATTATTTTACGGATGCTTCATATCCAGGCGGGCCTTACTATGCACAAGAGTATTCTATAGGCGTGCTATAGGTGTGTCAGAGTATTCTATAGGCATCCTATAGGTGTGTCAGAGTATTCTATAGGCATCCTATAGGTTGTGAGAGTATTCTATAGGCATCCTATAGGTTGTGTCTCGAGAGTATTCTATAGGCATCCTATAGGTTGTGTCTCGAGAGTATTCTATAGGCATCCTATAGGTTGTGAGAGTATTCTATAGGCATCCTATAGGTTGTGTCTCGAGAGTATTCTATAGGCATCTTATAGGTTGTGTCAGAGTATTCTATAGGCATCCTATAGGTTGTGTCTCGAGAGTATTCTATAGGCATCTTATAGGTTGTGTCAGAGTATTCTATAGGCATCCTATAGGTTGTGAGAGTATTCTATAGGCATCCTATAGGTTGTGAGGGTATTCTATAGGCATCCTATATGTTGTGTCTCGAGAGTATTCTATAGGCATCCTATAGGTTGTGTCTCGAGGGCTGTCGTGACACGGAAGCTGTCAATCTCAATCACTACAGACGTTACCCTAACAGAGATGTCAGGATGTGTTATTTGGATTCCTATTTGGAGAAACGTTGTGCATGTAAGTTATTTTATCATCGAAAATGTCATTACATTCAAGTAAACGAACACTGAGGTGAAGTCACCAAGTTGGACAGAGAAGGTCCGGTTGCTTAAGTAGGACCGGAACCAATCTAAGGCGGGGCCCCTAAGGCCTACGTGATGCTCGAGGCGAGCTAAGAGGATGTTGTGATCTACCGTGTCAAAGGCGGCTTTGAGGGCAAGGAGTAGTAGTAGGGATGGGTGCCGACAGACACATAGAACCCTCCCGTACTGTGTGTACTTAGGCCTTCACAAAAAAAGAAAATCATCCCAGGGGAGTGTTTATCAAAGACTGCATTGGGACTCAAAGGTAGTTCATAGGAAATGTTAAAAGGCCCCCCAAGCTATTCTAGAGAATTTTATTTGCTGAGGTACTGGGCTGGCTATGTTTTGTTGCTAAAGTCTTGGCTCATCCCTGCAATTTAAGGTAGTCTGAATAAAAGACTGTAGGTCAGTATCCATAAAAGTAAAAACAACATATACTTTGCTAAATTGACCTATAAAATGGCCTCCAAAAGGTTTCTGAGTCAAGTGTGTGTGTGCGTGTCTGTGTGTGCGTGTGTATGTGTGCATGTGTGTTTGTGTGCGTGTCTGTGTGTGTGTGTGCGTGTGTATGTGTGTGCATGTGTGTGTGCGTGTCTGTGTGTGCGTGTGTATGTGTGCATGTGTGTGTGTGCATGTGTGTGTGTGTGTGTGTATGTGTGTGTTTGTGTGCGCTTCTGTGTGTGTGTGCATGTGTGTGTGTGTGTGTGTGTTTGCACAGTCGTCCCAGGTGGAGGTGTTCTTTGAGGCGTCCAGGCGCTCAGGCAGCACCACCTCAGACAGCTCTGTGGAGCCCCTCTCTCCCTCCACCCACCAACCCATCCTCCCAACCTGTGGCTTCGTCAACAGCTGCTACTTTGTAAGTCAATGCTGCCAGTCGCAATTTAATCACACCATTTAATCACAATGTAATCACACGATTTAATCAAAAGAGAATGCTGTAACTTTTTCACTACATTGATTAAACAGTTTGTTTAATGGTTTAAGATGTTGGAAGATGATATACCGAAAGTACAGACGACATGCATACACTATACTATCTATATTATCTATATCTATCTATCTCGCTCTCTCTCTATATACAGTATATACATTCATCCATTCACGCAACCATGCAAGATGCCCACCTGCTCATCGGGAGCAGTTAGGGGTTAAGTGTCTTATTCAGGGACACTACATTTAGTTATATTATATTTAAGATATATACATAAAATTAGGAAATAAATGAGACTTAGAAAGAGATGGCAGCGAGAAAGATCAATCAATCAGTCAATCAGGCAGAATGATGGAGAGAAGCGCGGAGAGGAGAGGAGATTGATAGAGAGTGAGGATGGCGCAGATAAAACATTGATCGACGGACAAACGAACTGACTTGGACAGATAGATGTGTCGGCCAGAGAGGAGAGATTGACCTGTTGGCTACAGAAATTGGCTCAGATATTAGTCAGAAACACTGGCACACTGACAGAAAAATTATCGACAGAGATGTATGGCAGACAGAACCTTTGAGTCAGCGAAAAGTGACATAATTGTGATTATGAAATGGGCTGGCATTCTATTAACCTTCCTCAATAAATCATATTCAGATTATTTGCAAGTTACTTTTTGTTTTTGTTTCCCCTCTTATCCTTACCCCCCCTCTCTCTCTCTCTCTCTCTCTCTCTCTGTCTCTGTCTGTCTGTCTGTCTGTCTGTCTGTCTGTCTGTCTGTCTGTCTGTCTGTCTGTCTGTCTGTCTGTCTGTCTGTCTGTCTGTCTGTCTGTCTGTCTGTCTGTCTGTCTGTCTGTCTGTCTGTCTGTCTGTCTCTCTCTCTCTCTCTCTCTCTCTCTCGCTCTCTCTCTCTCTCTCTCTCTCTCTCTCTCTCTCTCTCTCTCTCTCTCTCTCTCTCTCTCTCTCTCTCTCTCTCTCTCTCTCTCCCTCCCTCTAGCCTCGTTCCTCCTCTCTTCAGGGAGACCAGGAGAGTCGCTATCCTCACTATGAAGATGAAGACAAGGTAGAGCTCCTTAAATGTCCCTGCTAGTTGTCCCCTCGTCCTTATCTCAAATATCTTACATTTCTTTGTTTCAGCATCTACTCTTGTTTCTAGAGTCTACTCTAGACTGTATCTATATCATGCCCATATGGAAAAGAGTTTCATATGGTCTAAATCCAAAAATACTATATATAATACTGTAACTTACACAAGGAATTGACCTATTTTCTTGATCCCCCCAATCACAACTGTTGCGTCCCAAAGCAACAGTTGTGATTGGAGGATCAAGAAAAGAGGGCTCGGTTTGAGTTAGGCCCATTTAGAGAATCTGTCATGGCTGGGCAACCAGTAATCTAACATAAAACAATATTTAAAAAAAAAACATAGATTAAATGAGTATGGAACATTTTATCTGAGGGTAGAAACTGTAATATGTTTCTTAGACAACTTTCTGAAGGCAGAAACTACAGTATATGTTTCTTATCCTTTTCCGAATGGGTGTATTTATTTCCCGCTGTATTATATTAATAAGTATTCCTGCATGTTTGTGTGAAAGTGCAACAACTGTATGTTTGTGTTTGAGTGTTATTTGATGCATTTGTGTATTATATACAATGGGCCTCATGCAAGAAACCTGCGTACAGTAGATTTTAAGCAATTCTGTGGCATTCACATTTGCTTATTTTTTATTTGTTCAGTGATACAATCAAAATATTAGAGTAGTGCAGACCTGGCCTAGGAGACATGCACAATCCCATTACAATATGCACAGTCCCATTGGTCAAACAGTCCATGAATGAATTGCCTTACGTGCAGACATACTACTAGTTTAAATATTGGTGAACATTAACAAATATCAATACTTCTCACAAATAAATATAATGCATCAATCAATACTGCATAATCATGTTTAGATCATGTCAGTAATACATAGGCTTAACAAACGAGTATTTAGGCATATAGCCAAAAAATGTATAACGGAACGATATATTGTTTTTTAGTTTTTATTAAGGATCCCCATTAGCTGGTGCCATAGCCAGCTAGTCTTCCTGGGGTCCACATGAAACACAATCACAAGTAAAACCATACAATAGCAAATACAAAGGATAAAACCCAGAACTCAACACACACCTGAGATTACATATAAACAAAACAAAACAAAACTAAACAGTACAAACAACACAGCCAACAAAGTCTTAGATACAATTTGAGTTTCTTTAAAACAAACATTTAAAAGAAAGAAAGAAATATTTACTATAAATGCAGCAGATATATTGAGGCAGATTATTCCAGATAGATATTGACCTACTGTGTAAATACAATATATGTCGCGGCACGGTCTGGGCCGCCACATCTCGGCGGAGAAGGCCCTGTAGCTCTGGAATAAGTAGTGTGTTATCAGCATGATTCATAAGACATAGATTGAAAAGTATCCGCCTGATTTTTACAAGTGATGGCTTATTTTGAAGGTATGAACCTGTGCTTTCATATCATGTAGAAATAAATAGATTGAAGCTCCCTCAAAAGGACCTGAAGTCTGTGCTGAGTCACATGTCAGTGAGGCGTTAGTTCACCCATGTGGCAGTACAAGCTGACCATTGCTAGAGCCTCGAGTGTTCATGAAGGTATTACCATAATCACAAAAGTAATGACTGAACAATAACAGTGTATTAAATAGTAGAGGGAGAACCTATTCAACTTTAGGCATAAGGTATTCTGTAGCCTATTATCTTTGTAATATAAAAAGGTGCTTCATTTCAGAATAAAGTCTACCACCAGGTCGGATTTGATCTCTGTCAAAGACTGGACATGGCTGCCACTTCCATTACAGCCCATTGGCAAAGTCCATTTCAGAGAACCACACTTCCTCCCATCTCGCTCCTCTTACCATCACGGATCAACCGGCAATGGCAATGCGTCTCAATCTCTAGAGTCCACTTTCATGTTGGATCTTTTTTATTTTTTTTTGTTTCATTTCACATGCGTCCTTCCGATGTCTTTAAATGACGCTCTTCCCTTTTGGCCAGTTCTTTTTTTCTTTCTTTTTTTCTCTCCCTTTTTAGGTGGCATGTCTTTTTCTTTTTTTAATAACTTTCTTTATTGGAAGAGTTTTCAAAATTATGCAGACAGTTATACATATTATACATCTTCCATTTTTTTCTTCCGCCCCCCCCCCCCCCCCCCCCCCCCCCCCCCCCCCCCCCCCCACCCCCACCCCCCCCCCCCCCCCCATTTCCCTTTCCTATCCCCTAACCCCACCCCATCCCCCCCACGAGGAGCGACAACAAACATACAATACACGAAAATACAAAATAAAAATATGTGACAGAAAAATAAAAAAAAATAAAGAAAAAACCTATGATACTAATATAACTGAGATGAAAAGACAAAACATTTTAAGAAATAAATAAAAATAGGGAAAAAAACAGAGGGGGGGGGGGGCTCAGTCGTCACAACCAGGCAGGGATGTCAAGGATTCTATGTGCTTTAAAAGGGCTCTCCAAGTCTTCTCAAAGGTATTCAGGGAGCCAGTAGGGCCTTTGAGGGAGAATCTGAGCTTTTCAAGATTAATAGATAATAGTAGTTCCTTAACCCACCTATTGTGAGATGGAGGTTGAATATGTTTCCACTTAAAAAGAATAAGTCGCCTGGCCAATAAAGTGGAGAAGGCAAGAACAGGATGTGATATTTTGGGGGGTAGAGGCTGCAGAGGAACACCGAACACGAGAGGATCAGGGGTGATAGTAAGGTTGTAGGCTGTGCCGATAGTTTAAAAGATTTCAGACCAGAATGTGGCAAGGCTGGGGCAGGACCAGAACATGTGGGTGTGATCGGCAGGGGATTGTTTGCATCTATTACATGCGTCAGAGATGTTGGGGTACATTCGAGAGAGTCTCGAGTTTGTGTAGTGGACTTTGTGTATAACCTTGCACTGTGTGAGGCCGTGTCTCGCACAGATGGAAGATGAGTGGACAGAGTCCAATGCCCAACTCCAATACTCATCAGACAATTCAATTCCCAGCTCCCGCTCCCACGAGTTCTTAGGGCCGGTTCCTGGGGTATCCGTAGCGGAGCTAATCAGGTTGTAGATGTTGGAGATTAGCCATTTTTTTTCCGGGTTGAGAACCATTAGTGAGTAGGTGGCATGTCTTATGTGTGTTTTGCACAATGACACAGTGACCGGCTTTACAAGGTATTTTGTGAGTGTTAATTATGCATAAAAAATGCACAGTTCGATTTAGGAACAGGTGCCTGAGAACAATTTCGACAGGGTCGAGATCGCTTCCTGGACCCCGGCGTCGATTTCTCGCGGTACTTCTCTCAAGCGCCAATTTAAGAGATCAGAGATCTACGTTCGAGGGAACATTCTTGTATGAGGCCCATTGTGTGGTATTCTATTATACTAACCCAGAATCCAGAGATTCACTGGAATTTCCCCAAGGGGATCAATAAAGGAATATCTTATCTTATCTTATCTTATTCTCAGTTGTCTTAGCCGATGTTCAATAGGAGCAAACTAGGAAACATTTTGAAACGGTAACTAAGAGATCCAGACAATTGACATCAGAAATGTTTTCTCTGTGTTGCTCCTTATTGAAGCAGCCCCAGTGAGGAGTGAGCTAGCTAGCTAACAATCTTGTCTTGTCTCTCTCCCCTTGCACCTCTCTCACCATTATCGTACCCCCGACCCTCAACCTCCTCTGTGTGTGTATGTGTGTGTGTGTTTTAATGGTGTGTAGAAACAGGTGTGGAGTGATTTTGGCGGAAAGATTGATAGTGAGCTTTGGAAGGCAAGTATATTCTGCCCAATGCCATAGCTGTGTTTGTGACCCAACTGTTTTCACGTGTGTTGTTTTACGCATTTTGTGTTGCACATTCACTGCCTGGGCGAGAGCATGTGTCGTTGATGCTTTTCACATCATAGTGTAACTGCAACAGCCTTTACGGTGTAAAGTGTAACATCCCTTTGGTTATGGTTAAAACAAAGTCACTTGGATGCAGCGAGACACATTCAGGTTGTTTGATTTCTTTCATTCTTCTTCAGTTTATCTGCTGAAATTATTCCATCTTTTCTCACTGCTAGCACAGATATTTTCAGTTCTGTTTTTGTGTATGTGTGTGTTAATGTGTGTGTGTGTGTGTGTTTATGTCTGTGTGCAACCTGAGTGTGTGTGTGTGTGTGGGGTCCCGGACATTAAAAACAGGAAATCTAAACCGGTTTCTCTCCTTGTTGCAGCATGCCCCATCTAATATAACACCAACATCGTCTCTCCGTCCAACTAGGACATTGGCTACACTTGGACGCATGCTATGAATATTCTGTTTGGATTTGCAACTATTTTGGATTGTTTTCTGTCTGGTTTGGCTATTTTGGGAGAGGAGAGGTGTCCATTTTCAAGCTGTCCTGGCATGTGGGGTTATTTTGGTGTCGATTTTCTCCCTCTAATGATGTCATCTGTGTGCACCAGGACCTGCAGGCAGCCACGGTGAACCCTGACCCCAGCCTGAAGGAGTTTGAGGGAGCGACACTCCGCTATGCATCTCTCAAACTACGGTGAGACACACACACACACACACACACACACACACACACACACACACACACACACACACACACACACACACACACACACACACGCACACACACACACACCTTCTTCTTCTTCCTCTCCCTCTCCCTCTTCTCATCCTCCATGTTCTAATGCTCTAATCTCTTCCTGCATCAGTGTGAGACTCCACCGAGGTCAGACAGGGCGGCAAGTAAGCTCTTCCACTCAGGAAGTAGCTAAATGTTCTCTCTGTGTGTGTAATGATTGCCTTTAGCCCTCCTCTTTAGACTCAGAGGACAGGAAGCTAGTTAACGCAAGTAGTTACTGGAAGTACACTTTTCCAACTCTCTCTCTCTCTCTCTCTCTCTCTCTCTCTCTCTCTCTCTCTCTCTCTCTCTCTCTCTCAGGAACCATCCAACAGCGGAAGAGGAGGAGTCCAACAATGCAAACAATGACCCTGAGACCAAGGTGAGAAACCACTCCCTTAAAAACTTGCGAAATAAGGACTTGACGTAGCGATCCATCAGTACCGTGCGAAGGCGTGACAAACAGGGCACGGAGAGCAGTGTTTGATGTAACGGTACAGTACTTCCTAACTTGGCGGGGTACCTCTCAGAGTACCTCCCCGGGTTCCTGTGGGTTTCCTCCAACACCCACAATTGGATATGCATACGTACATACTCGTGCCGTTGCTCTTGGTAATTAAGACATTCTAATGTTATATTCTTTTTGATAATGCTCTGAAATGGATAGAACGAGTTGTTCCTGAAAGAACATTGCCACAGTAAGGACTGTTTGATTGATTGATTGAAAACGTTATTAACAGATTGCAGAATGGGTACAATACAGTACAGCTCAATACACACAATTGTTAAGGGGATGCAGACCAGAGAAAGACTTTCGTCTTGTTTACATCAGGGTCCCCCATTTTCAATTCATCAGGACATATATGACATACATGACATACAGATAGTCAGTACTGCTACATCTATACATTTATGACATACCAGATTTGCAAATACAGTACTGTTTGTGATACAGAAGGAGTCAGGAAAAGGGAGTATATACATTTGACGTAGAAACTGTACATTGGAGGAGGTTGGGTGGGGGGGGGGTTGGGTACACTGGGATATTGACAACCATACTGGGTAATCTACATTGGAGGTGGTTGGGGGGGGGGGGGGGCACACTGTATATACAAGCAAAACTGTACATTGAGGGGGGGGGGGAGACACTGTACAAACAAACAAAATTGTACATTGGACTATTGACAAAACCATACTAGGTAAATGACTGTACATTGGAGGGGGTTGGGTTAGGATATTTACAGGGGCCAGTGTTGAATTGCAGTCTCCCGTAGGTGTCCCTTGAGAGAGGTTTTGAAAGTGGGTAGTGATCCACATTCCTTTACAGCTTTGGGTAGGGCGTTCCACATTGATGTGGCATAATTGCGAAACGTGTTTAGTCCCTTATTTGAGCCGAATCTGGGTTTAACATGATTTGTGGAGCTCCCTCTGGTGTTGTGATCGTGGTATTCACTGACCTTTGGGAAGTATTTTGACATGTACATGGGTACCTTGGTCGTGTAGTGTATCTTGTAGACCAGGCCCATTGCAAGTTGCTGTACTCTGTCGTCTACTCTAAGCCATCCTAGGTTGTCAAAGTGGGCAGGGGTGAGGTGGGTTCTAGGAGTTCTGTTGACTGCTACAGACCCCCAGACCCTCATATGTCGATTTGCAATTCCATGTTTGTAGGCTATTTATCACTGATTTTACATAGACCAGAACTGGACATTTGAGAGAACTGGCTTACTTTTAAACTGTTCAAATTAAGTCATGGTTTTTGCAATGCTTTATCAGAAGGTATATTACCTCTCATACTACCTCCAGGCATTGCCCCCATATCTACTCTTATATGGTCTTTAAGCCCAACCTCTCAAGGACTGTAAGGTAGCCTATAATTGCCTTGCCCAGCACACAAGACCTCTCCCCCATCCCATCACAAGTGTCTGTTTGTGTCTGTTTATGTCCTCTGTCTGTTTGTTTACCAGTGGTGTTTATGTCGACTGCAGTGGTTGTCTGAGCCATAGAATTAGAATCGGTAGAACAGAAAGCATCATGAAATGCCCTTTGTCTGCAGTGTAACCTGTGGCTGCCATCTTACTAGGCCCAGTTCTGGACTATTATATCGGGTGTCTAGGGCAGAAATTACAATTGTTGGCACTATAATGTCTGTATTTTCACATGAGGATATAGCTTATCATTCTAATGTATGTAAATGAAAATTATATTAATTTAAGATAATGAAACATTTTAATAATTAAGAATGTATGACTTAATATAAATATATATAATATAAATATATATAATATAAATATATGATTTTGACAAAGATAGTAGTGTTAAATCTGTCTGAGGAGAGATGGAAAAACAGTGCAGCACAGAGCACTGGCATGACTGTTAGTGGGTGCAGTTGTCAGATCTGGGCCAAGTAATATAGACCTTCAATATAATTCCGTTGCTAGGGAAACAGCTTTGGCCCCGGTGTATTTCCTGTCAGCCACTGTATTAGCAAACACTACAACGTGAAATACACTGGGGGCCAAAATGGAATGTTTATGAAAAAGCCTTTTTTTTACCCACTGTTGATGATGTTATAGCAATTCTACAAATATGTATTCTAATTCTATGGTCTTAGCTCTCTAGTCTGAGACGTCTGAGGAAATGGCTGAACAACACTGCCCCCATGTGGTGGTACAGGGGACCCACACAGACAAAACTGATTTAGCAGGTTATTGTGTCGGCTACTTGACCTACTGTATCCCAAACCCCGCCCCCCTTTCTTGATCCTCCAATGACAATTGCTGGTTTGTCCGAGGGAATCGACAGTTGTAATTGGAGGATCAAGAAAAGAGGATTTGGAGATAGATCAATTGGACAACATGAATGAATGAATGAACATTACATTTATATAGCGCTTTTCTAGACACTCAAAGCGCTCCCCACAATGTAGGCTGGAAATTGCCTCCTTCACCACCACTGGTAGCACCCAACCTTGGGCTACGCAGGCTCAATGGCTGCCATACACTGGCACCAGGCACACATCACACTACACAATGGCTGAAAGGCTCAGGAGACAGGGATTTATATCAGCCAATTAAGGGGAAGGGATGATTAGCTGGCCTTGATGTCAGAGACCTGATTGGGAATTTGGCCAGGAACGTCGGGGGAACCCCCTACTCTTTGCGATAGGCGCCCTGGGTTCTTTAACGACCGAATTCAGTCAGGACCTCGGTTTAGCGTCTCATCGAAGGACGGCACTCGCAGCTGTAACAGGGGCATTGTTACAGGGGCATTGTTACAGCCAAGTCCAGAGGACAGAGTGCCCCCTGCTGGACAACAACACCACTTTCCGACAATGACCTTGACCAGGGCTCGAACCGGTGATCTTCCGATCATGAGTCCAGAGCTCTACTCATGTAGCCACGCTGCTGGATATGTTTTTTTTTTTCTTTGGCTTTAGGTTAATTATGATACTTCCACGGAATATGTTTGGGACCCATTTTAATCTTCCCAAGACTCATGTGTGGGTCCTGACCCACACTTTGAAAACCTGCACTAGGCGCATTGTGTTACCTGAAGCGCTGTAGCCTGAGATCCAAATAATTCCAAATGTTTGTCTCTTGCCACGGCAGATGAAAACAGATGCTATAGACAGGCTGGCACATAGGCCTACTCTTCGCATCTTCACAAGCTACTCATTGTGCAAAATGAACGTGTTATATATTAGCCACCTCCTTTCAGGGTAAGGACCCATCAGCACCCCTTTTTCCATAACGTCAATCTCCTGTCTGTGACATCAATAAACTACAGATTTTACAAGAATTTACTCCAGCACTACCGCTAATAATTATCATTGAAACACAGTGGAGCCGTAGCCCCCTGGATTCCTTTTCCAAATGACATAATTCTATCATTCAATTCAAGGGATTCATTTTTATAAATGTGCAAATAAATAAACATTACTCCCATTATGTGTTGACTTACAAGAAATAGTCTCGGGTCTTGGGTCTCGACCTGCCATTTAAAGCAACAATCTGATTTCTTTTGACCATATAAGAATGGAGTATATTCACAAAAATGTTTACCGTCATAAGCCATATAAATCAGTCTGTTTTACTCCCTTGTTTAGCCTACAGATATCATCAAAAGTAAACACACCTTTTACCGCCTCAAAATACAGCAAATACAACCGTTTTGTTTACCTTTGGATTACAGATTGGACCTTTAAGATGCCAGCAGGCGGGTGCTGGTTAGCGGCCGTGTGTGTGTGCGTGCGTGCGTGCGTGTGTGTGTGTGTGTGTGTGTGTGTGTGTGTGTGTGTGTGTGTGTGTGTGTGTGTGTGTGTGTGTGTGTGTGTGTGTGTGTGTGTGTGTGTGTGTGTGTGTGTGTGTGTGTGTGTGTGTGTGTGTGTGTGTGTGTGTGTGTGTGTGTGTGTGTGTGTGCGTGCGTGTGTGTGTGGCAGAGATACACTGTCCTTAGCAACACTGTCAGTGACAGTTACCAGACACAAACACACATCTACTGCTATGGCATCTGGGCTGGCAACAACTACACACACAACCCAAGACACATTACACACACACACACACGCACGCACGCACACACACACACACACACACACACACACACACACACACACACACACACACACACACACACACACACACACACACACACACACACACACACACCAACATGCCAGTACATACTAGGGATGGGTCACGATTTTCAGATTTTCAAATAGTTTATGCGACTATCGTCTTGTCTTTATATATTATTTCCCCCTGTTTTTACCGGCACCTGGTAGTAACACGTTACTAGTACTACCGCCAGAAGGTGGAGGTAATGCATCTATAAGAGATGGTTCCCAGGCAGGGAGGGCCCATTTCAGACATGTCTATTCCTCATAATGGGTCTCTTCCTTAGTAGGGATGGGCGTGAGTAATCGACTCGTAGCTATGAGAAAAATTGAAAAAAAACATCGAAGTTATACATTTTTATGATTTAATTTTTTTATTTATTTTTTTTATCTTTTACATATCTTTTCACATGTATGTGTAAGATTATAACTGTTTGTTGGTTTCCTTAAACATATATACGTGAATGAACAAAAATAAGTAAGAACGTTTTTTCCCCTTTTCAAGTAATACACAATCAATCGAGTATAGCATGCGATCAATCGATCTGGATTTTTCTTTAAAATGCCCATCCCTATTCCTTAGAGCTGAGGAGGTTCAACCGACAGTGCCGATGGCCACAGAGGGAGACTTGGTGAGATTAGTTAGACTAGGTTGAATAGTTCCCTGTGAATATGGAATAGTATAGTTCCCTGTGAATATGGAATAGTATTTTTGCTTGAAATGCCCATTCCTACGTACCAATCAAACAACTTTGCTGTGGTATCTGACCTAGAATCATTCCACAATAGGAGGAGACTTACTAACTAGAGACACAATATACTGTATCTTACTAACTAGAGACACAATATACTGTACCTCACTAACTAGAGACACAATATACTGTATCTTACTAACTAGAGACACAATATACTGTATCGTACTAACTAGAGACGCAAGAAAAAAATAAGGAAAAAAATTAAGAAAGAGAGGGTACTATTGTCTGCTTGTCTGTATATTTTCCCCAACGGAGTTTCACTTCCGCGTTCGGTTTGCGCGATCTGATTGGCCACTGACGTTTTTTTCAGTGCCAATCGCGTTACTCCTAACAATCGTGCCAGCAGGCTGTTACCCTAACCCTAACTTTAACCAACTAACCCTAACCCTAACCTTAACCCTAACCAACTTCGAAAGAGAGCGACTTCGAAAGAGTCGCCAAGCTTAACCAGTTTGTTAGGAGTAACGCGATTGGCGCTGAGATAAACGTCAGTGGCCAATCAGATTGCGAAAACCGAACGAGGAAGTGAAACTCCGTTGGGGAAAATATACAGGCCACCAGGATGCCTAGGGTTTTATAGCTATTAAGGCAGATCAACTACAAAGTTTGTGTGTTGTGTAACTACTACCATCTACTGGTTCAGACTAGTCCTGCAACTTCTAACAGGCCTCTGGAAACATCCCTGTGTGTGTGTGTGCGTGCGTGTCTGTCTGTCTGTCTGTCTGTCTGTCTGTCTGTCTGTCTGTCTGTCTGTCTGTTTGTCTGCTTGTGCGTGCTTGTGTGTGTCCATATGGAAGTGTGTGTGTCTGTGTGCGTGTGTGTGTGTTCATATGGAAGTTTGTGTTTGCGTGGCTGCGTGTGTGTGTGTGTGTGTGTGTGTGTGTGTGTGTGTGTGTGTGTCTGTGTGTGTCTGTGTGTGTCTGTGTGCATGCACCAGAGTCAGAGTCTGCTTGGCACATCAAACCCAATCAGCCTCAAGTCAGCAGAATGTGACGTTCTCTCATTATTCATCATCATGTCCCAGTCTGGCCTGCTAGCTGCACACATCCCTGAGAGAGAGAGAGAGAGAGAGAGAGAGAGAGAGAGAGAGAGAGAGAGAGAGAGAGAGAGAGAGAGAGAGAGCAAGAAAGAGAAATGGCGGAGAGAGGTAGGAGGGAGAGAGAGGGAGAGAGATGGGGAGAGAGATAGGAGGGATAGCAGATAAGGAGAGAGAGAAAGATAGGAGGAAGAGGGAGAGATAGAGGAGGTGAACGATAGAGGATGGGAGAGAGATAGAAGGAAAAGGGTAGGAGGAAGAGAGAGAGAGAGAAGAGGAAGATTGAAAGAGAGAAGGGGAAGGAAAGCCTTTCTGTGTGTGCATGTGTAATTGATTTCTAATATATTTTAAAGCAACAATCTCAAACATTTTCATATAAATAAATGGCAATTCTTCTACCTAATCTGAAGGTTTCAGATGAGGGCAGCATGTCCAAGTGTGTGTGTGTGTGTGTGTGCCGTGCGTGTGTGTGTGTGACTGAATGGATGGATGGATGCAAGGCAAACGTTGTAAAGCGTTTCGGTTTTGTTTTCATAAGATCACACAAATGATTACATTAGATTACATTTATTGTCAGAGAACAACTAAATCTTATGGGAAGCCTCCATATTTTATGTAGTCTACAGGCTGGCACTGGTTTAGCAGGGGAGGGAAGGTGTGGTTGCAAGGCCTGTTGACAGTTCATAAAACTTTTTATTAGTTAAAAATAAGAATTGAGAGTGAGAGAGAGAGAAACAGATGAAAAGTGCAGAATGAGGAGGTAGAAATAAATGCTATGCTAATTGAAATATGAAATCAACTTTGAAGGCACAACAATTGCATTGCCAATGAATATTAGGTTATAAAATACATTTGCCAGATTTAACGTTACTTCCTTTAATCTAATGTTAATTAGTTAATTTGATTACATCGTTCCCATCTTGTATTGTTTAATAATTGTTGGTTGATTGATTGACGTGATTCTTTTATTTCTGTGTTATGCACACAAAGTACTCAACCCTCATGGGTGTATAAGACACCATTATTACATTACACATTACATTCAATTATCTATACAGATTGCATAAATACAGATTACAGCTTAGATTTAATCAAAGTATTCTTCCTTCTCTCCCAAGCTTGGCAAATAAAATCTGCTACAAAAACATATCCCAAGACTCTAAATAGTTTTGCACACATTTATTTAGTTTGACAAGTATTGAGAGTTAATGAGTTTGAATATGGCCACCAGTGATATCAGCAGTGGACACCCAATCCATGTGTTGTGTTAATTACAGTTTAATGATTATTTTTCATTTTATTTATCAAATAATTTTATTGAGCTGTAACCAACACAACACACTGATTCAGTGACATCTGGTGACATCACAGGAGATACTCAAACATATTACAAAACAGTGCAAAACAGTTTAGAGCCTTGGGATATGTGTGAGATGTGCAAAAATAAATCAGTGTTGTTTTTCGGTGAAGTGCCCCTTTAAGCTAATAAGGTTGCCCATGGCAATCTGGGATGACATCACTGACTAACTATCTCATTCAGTCTTGAGTCAAATGCTTTTTGGAAGTCAACGAAACAGGAGTATATTTTGCTTTTATTTTTATTTATTTGGTTGTCGATTAGGGTGCTGAGGGTGAGAATGTGGTCTGTTGTACGGTGGTTTGGTAGGAAGCCAATCTGTGATTTGCTCAAGGCATTATTGTTTGTGAGGAAATGTATGAGTCTGTGGTTGATGATCATACAGAGGATTTTTCCAAGGTTGCTGTTGACACAGATCCCACGGTAATTGTTTGGGTCAGATTTGTCTCCCTTTTTGTGGAGCGGTGTTATGAGTCCTTGGTTCCAAATATTGGGGAAGATCCCGGAGCTAAGGACAATGTTAAGAATTTTTAGTATAGCCAATCGGAATTTGGAGTCTGTGAATTTGATCATTTCATTTAGGATACCATCCGCTCCGCAGGCCTTCTTGGTTTTAAGTGATCTCTCTCTCTCTCTCTCTCTCTCTCTCTCTCTCTCTCTCTCTCTCTCTCTCTCTCTCTCTCTCTCTCTCTCTCTCTCTCTCTCCTCTCTCTCCCCCCTCACTCTCATCCTTGATCTCCCTCTACCTTCCTCCATCTAATCTCTTGTGTCTGTCAATGTCTCTCTCCCTCTCCCTGGCTAAGTGCTGGTTGATGTTTGTTGTCGGGACTCGGGATTTCAGAGCATCTTGTCTATTCTTTTACAAATCGAGTGGACCTGATTTCAAAACCCTGCCCTCTTTCCTTGGATCCTCCAATCACAACCGTTGCTTCCCTCATCAATTCCAGCAGCCCTGGTTGCTTTGGGTGGAACAGACAGCAGGGAGACTGAATGTCATTAAGCACTTGAGAGACGAGCTAGACTGGCCTTTTCAAGTTCTAGATCAACTAGAATTTGATATAATAAAGTTATTATTATTATATCAAGAGTTTGCCTTGCAGGTAGAAAACAGGCTCTTTGGAACTCTGTCAGGCAGTACATTGCAGTGTTAAAACACATGTCTCCAGTTTGATAAGTTACCACAACTAGTCTCAGTGAGTGAGCTATATATGTCTGTGTGTTGTTGTGCGTCATGCTGTATTCAAAATGCCACAATCGTATGTTCTTCCAGTATGATTTAGTTTGTTACGGCTATTTGCTGATAAGGTACATAAGTATATTTGGTACTCTGTCCACCTTCAAGGGCTGCTGGCAGGAATACCTTCAAACACAACCAACAACTACAGTAGGCTACTTAGTATTTAGAACTGCAGACTCAGTATCCACTTTCAAAAAGAACCTGAAAAACTCACCTTTACAGTCTAGCTTTCACTTAAAGTTTATATTCTTATTTTATTTATTCATTTATTTTGTATTCCTCTTTTTATATTATCTTGTACTATTTATGCATATTTAGTGTTCTTGTTTCTCTGTTTTATATTGTTTTGTATTTTATATTATTATTGTTATTACTATTTATTGTTATGACCATTATTCTTCTGTCTGTCAAGCACGTTGTATCCCTGTATTAGAAAGGTGCTATACAAATAAAGTTTATAATAATAATTATTATTATATTATTATTATTTCAATAGAAAACCAAAAGCTACCATACCCATGTTAGGCCCAGTATGGGAACAGCTCTGGAAACATGTTTATGCAGTTGTAGATAATGTCAACATGCTCAAACTCCTGGTTGTGTGTGTGTGTGTTGCAGTGCTTCGCAGTGCGCTCACTGGGCTGGGTTGAGATGGCGGAGGACGACTTGGCTCCAGGCAAGAGCAGCGTTGCTGTTAACAACTGCATCCGACAGCTCTCCTACTGCAAGAACGACATCCGGGACACCGTGGGCATCTGGGGAGAGGTGAGAGAGAGAGAGAGAGAGAGAGAGAGAGAGAGAGAGCGAGCGAGCGAGAGAGAGAGAGAGAGAGAGAGAGAGAGAGAGAGAGAGAGAGAGAGAGAGAGAGAGAGAGAGAGAGAGAGAGAGAGAGAGAGAGCGAGCGAGAGAGCGAGAGAGCGAGAGCGAGAGAGCGAGAGCGAGAGAGAGATTTTATAAAAAAAATATTATTTACACACTAATACTACAAGGGATGTGACAATACAATCAAACACACTGGTCAACTCCTGAACCACTTCACTTTCGATTTTGTTTTTCCTTGTAAGATATATTGCCATTTTCGCTTCACCCAACAGGAAATTTAACAGTTTCCACTTAAAAGCATTGCTTCTCCTGTAACCAGCTCCAAATATAAAAGCAGCCTTGGACCACTCCTTGTTGAGAGACAAAAACAAGATTTCTAATGTATTAAATAAGACCTCAAGTCTACCATACTGCAAAAAACAATATGTTCCACGCTTCCACAGAAAGGACATTCATTTGACACATTAGGATTTACAACAGAAATAAATGCGTTTACAGCAACAGCTCCATGGAGAATCCTCCACTGCAAATATCCAGTTCTTTTTTTTAGGGGAGTTTATACAGCACTCTCCAGCCTGGACTTAAAACACAGTTCACATCAAATTTGTTTCTCCACACAGAGTCCTCTTTTCCATTTAGCTTGCCCGTGTTGAGAGCTTTGACACAACACCGACAGTATATAAATCAAGTCCTTTCAAACATGTTTCGTCCAATAGACGCCCAGAACAGCCATTAACATCTGTATAAAGTTCCACCTCTGGAAAAGGGTCCTCTTCATCTGGGGTCTCCTCCCCCACACAGTACATCCTCAAAAGCTTAAAAACTTCCAAAGACAATCTTTCAGCCCACCGTTTTAAAATATAATCCATTTGTCGGACTGAATTCAGACCCAGCAGTTTAGCCACAGCATGTCCATCCTTTAAACTTGGCCCAGCTACATCCACAATTTTCCCCAGCGTGAGTATTCCGTTTTTGCACAGTGTGTATCCGAGGCTTGGTGTTGAACTTCCCTAATGTCCATTCTCGCCCCACCGACAAGAGGTTCCTCCAACAACCAATAGGCTACAGTGAAAGAGCAGGCTCAGACATTTTCCTTTTAAATAGATTCCACGGTTTAAAAACCCCTTTGTAGAATGGAGACAATTCTGACAAATTTATCAAATGACCATCCATTAACAGGTTCAGCGCCAGAGGTCGCCAGAGGTCAGTGCTCTGTTCAATGGGGATATATTCCGGTGTTTGCAGTGCTAAACCTATATTAAATATTATAGCTATGGATCTAATAACAACGTCGATTGTCAGTGAGTTTCTTCCGGTCAACATGCAAAAACAGATAATTTTTTCATCCATACATTTCCGTTTTATACGGTGGTGAATATGAGTACATTACAGACACACGCTGCGATCGCAGGGAAAAAAATATTGGATCAGCGCAAGATTGATAACATATAGTCCTTACCTTGTATATGATGTACTGCAAAAAGAATAATCCAATTATCTGATCGCCATTCCCAAATTCTGATCGTGATCGTGTGTCCAACGTTATCCACCAAAACACATGAACCGGCGGTGCTCGAGTGTCCCCAATCCATGTGTTATAAACGTTACTCATGCCCGAGAAGGAAAACCTGGACTGGACTTCTTAGATCGACGTACAGCCCAAGCCAGAGGGTTTCCAATGATGTGCAATACCGGCCGCAAGGCGTTAGGCGGCGGTATTGGCCGTTTGCGATCTCAGAGCCATTCCCAATGATAACATCAGGCTGGATGTATGAATTATGAATGGATATAGCGAATAAAAGAAATAACGATTAAAACCCGACTTTTTCTCGGGTTTGGCGCCCAGCGCATGGCGAGTTAATCCGGGATATCTCGGGTCTGGCGTCCAATGTGTTAAAAACAAACCAGCATCAAAACCGAACCCATTTACCCTCCTTAAAATGACACTCGCAACATCCCTCCACACAAGAATGTTGCCTGCATATGTGAGGTACTTTTGTACAAACTGAAGACGGAAGGTTGCCATTCTACTCTCTATGTGTATTAACTAGGGATGTCTGATATTATTGGCCGATATTGGCATTAAAATGTGATATCGAAAAATATCGGTATCGGTAAAAAAGAAATTAAAATAAACTTTATTTATTTATAAATCTTTTAGATTTATTTAACCTTTATTTACCCAGGCAAGCAAGTAAGAACAGATTCTGATTTTATTTATTGTCAAAAGTATGCATAATGTTGTGTTAATTCCACGACAAGAGATATGTAATGTTAATTACCTGAAATTATTCAGTTTTTTGGGGGTGAAACCCTGCATATATCGATATCGGTATCGGAAATTAAGACTTGGACAATATCGGTATATCGGTATTGGTAAAAAAGCCAATATCGAACATCCCTAGTATTAACCCTTGCCCCCCCTCATCCTTAGGCAAAGAAAAAAACAGCTTGAGGTACCCAGTGTAACCTGTCCCAAAAAAATTCCACTAAGATGGCTTGCAAGCTTTTTATCAATCCACTAGGTGGCTCCATACAAGCTAAACGATGCCATAATGCAGAAGCTACCAGGTTATTTATTACCAAAACTCTTCCTCTAAACTAAAGGACATCTTGGTAACAACCACTTCCATCTATCTAATCTTCCTTTAATTTTTCCATCAGCCCTTCCCAATTCTTTTTTACTGTTGTCTCATTCACCTAAATAAATGCCCAGATACTTGATACCTCCTCCATGTTAAGCCCCCTGAGAAGACTGGTAAACCACCAGACACCTCCCCACTGCTAATGCTTAACGTTTTCTCCAATTTACCCTTGCCATTGTTAAAAAACTAAAATCACTAAAGCATTTCCCTAGAACAGTGGTTCCAAAGTGGGGGTCGCGAGCCACCGCGGGGGCGTCGCCAGATGATAAAAAAAAAATATATATATATATATATTTTTTTTTATGCAGTCAGGCCACTGAACTTAGATGCAGGCCAGGCCAGTGTTTCTAGTTGCAGCGGCGCAATAGTTAGATAACTAGGTGGGAACAACCTGGAGATCACTACAACTCACACAAGTTGGAGAACTCTCTCTCTCTCTCTCTCTCTCTCTCTCTCTCTCTCTCTCTCTCTCTCTCTCTCTCTCTCTCTCTCTCTCTTCTCTCACACACACACACAAAGGAGCCGCATGTGATTGGTGGAGGCGGGACCCTTACAAAAAACAAAAAATCCATCAAAATCAGTGTTGTTGCTAATCATTGACACATGCTAGCCTGTAATAATCCCCCCAGAAAAATCTACTTTGCATTTTTTTTATACTACTATTGCAAATATATGCCATCACACACACTGGCATTTAAAGGGGTAGAATTATAAAAATTAATATGTGGTGTTATGATCAGGGCTGAAGTTGAATAAAAGATTGTATTATTTTCAATATGACATTACAAAAAAACAGAAAATCCATTGTTGCTAATCATATATGCTAGCCTGTTTTTTAACAATATGCCATCACAAACACTGGCATTTAAAGGGTACAAATAAAAAAAATTCCTGCACCAGAATGCAGGAAATGAAGTCTTTGTAACAAAGAATTTCCTGGTGGGGGACCCCCAGACCCCCCGCTTAAAAAGTGGGCCTGACTGGGCCTATATTTCGCACTATATTTCCTGGCCTGAATGATTACCCCAGTCCGGCCCTGGTTAAAAGCCTCCAATGCTTATTATGCCCCTTTTCCACTGCATGGTACCTACTCGACTCTACTCTACTCTACTCGGCATTTTCGGTTTTACATTACCAAAGTACCTGGTACCAGGTACTTTTGGGTACTTTTTGGGTACTTTTTTAGTCCCTGCTCTGTCGAGGTTCCAAGCGCGTGCCAAGCGAGTAGAACTGGTACCAGAAAGGTCACGTGAAACACTGCAGACCACTGATTGGTCAGAAGAGAGACGCGTCACTCCTTGGAGAGTCTGAACGAAAACAGAAAGCCGCCATCTTTAATGTCTCGCATAGGATTTCATTATGTTTGCAGCAGGCACAAGTGCAATAAACAAAGGATACAGTCACTGTGTATTCTGCCTCATTTATTGATTAAACAAAACCGACATCAACACAATTTGCCACCGAGCGGAGAGTTTAGTCTCGCAAAAAGATCGCTGACTTGTTAAGGCTTAAGCTTGTTGTTAGGTTAGGTGCTAATGTTGTGCTAGCGTTTTAGCATGGCTATCGTACATAACGTGATCAATATAACTCGCTATTGATTGTTTGTATGAGTAACATTAATGCTAGTAGAATAGACACAACGTGAGGTAATCACCATCCATTTTAAACCGGTTATTACCTAATGCTAACGTTAGCAAATAGACGCGACTGGTAACGTTACAGCTTTGTTGTTAGCCTAATGCTAACGCTAACGTTAGCATAGACAGCCTAGCTAACGTTAACGCTTGTAGAATATACACAATGAGAGGTAACGTTAGCGTTAGCAGAATGGACACAACGAGAGTCTCGTTAATGTTGTTATTGATTGATTGAAAACTGTGTTTTACTCTGGCTTGCGCCTAGCTCACGGACATAGCTATGCTGGAGCTCTCACAGAGCTATGGAGCTCTCAGCTGTACACCAGCAGCCCCGCCTCCCCACACGGAGACAAACTGAGTACTTTATTTTAGTACCTGCAGTGGAAAAGGAACGAAGTACCAGGTACCTAAAGCGAGTAGAGTAGGGTAGAGTCGAGTAGGTACCATGCAGTGGAAAAGGGGCATTAGTGTGTGTGCGTTTGAACGTTTGCATGTTTCATCCATACATTTCCATTCAATTATAATTTTTTTTAAATAAAAGAAATTATAAATATTTTATTTTTATTGATTTTTTTTTAAATTTGTTTTACCTCCTATAATAGTGGGCTCTCTGACATCGTTATTTTGGGGGTCGCGGCCTGAAAACTTTGGGAACCCCTGCCCTAGAACATGAACATCTTTTTAGTTTGTGACCAGGATTTAAACGTCATCAGCATATGCAGATAAAATCTGTGCTTTTTTAAAACCTGGTAAAAACAGACGTATCTTGTGCAGTAATGGTTCAATGGATATAGCGTACAACATTCCTCACAATGGACACCCTTGCCGGATCCCTCGTTCCACACTGAAAGGAGCACTCAAACCCCCATTGATCTTCAATACACTCTCAATGTCTTGGTACAAAACTTTGATCATAGATATAAGACCTGGGTTGAGGCCAAACTGCTCTAATATCTTCCAAAGATAGAGGTGCTCAACCCTGTCAAATGCTTTATATATTGTTTTATTATATTAATAAATATATATTATTATAATATTATTATAATAAATGTCTGTCGTCTATGCGAAACCACATGTTGTAATTCAGGCACTTTGCAACCTGATGACATTAATTGGAGATACAATTTTTCCATATCTGGCAAGTTCTCTCAGGATAATTTCATCACTTATGAACGGTGGAACGTTCGCCAACGTCACCTTCTTTGCTGGCATTGCGAGTGGTGTCACTGACACGAACGTGTCATTTATAACTAGACCATTGATAATAACAGTATTTGCTTTAACCACATCGTCTACAAAGATTACGACGCCGCCGTTCA
>NC_140171.1:36021067-36047079 GCF_963971535.1 Notolepis coatsorum
AGTTTGTTTTGTGATGTTTGTAATTTTGTTTTAAGCGCCTTTGAGGTGCTTTGGTACCATGAGGTGCAAGCATAGTCATAGTACCCTTGAATGAGTGCTCCTGCCAGAGTCTTCAGGGTATTCTTGTTTACCAGAGAGGAGATCCGGTACAAGAATCTAGTTTGTTGGTTGACTTTTTTTATTACATTGGATGCCATTTTGTCACAGGAAAGATTTGCCTCTAGGATGGAACCCAGGTAGGTAATTTCGTCTGTGTGTGTGTGTGTGTGTGTGTGTGTGTGTGTGTGTGTGTGTGTGTGTGTGTGTGTGTGTGTGTGTGTGTGTGTGTGTGTGTGTGTGTGTGTGTGGTGTGTGGTGTGTGTGGTGTGTGTGTGTGTGTGTGTGTGTGTGTGTGTGTGTGTGTGTGTGTGTGTGTGTGTGTGAATACCTAATACATGTGTGTGTTCTCCCCAGCAGAGTTCCCCACACCAAAGACAGAACTGGTACAGAAGTTCCAGGTTCTCTACTGGGTATGCTGCCTGTAGCCAGACCCATAGGTAACACAATCTCCCCCTCCCCTCCCCCCCCCCCCCCCCCCCCTCTCTCTCTCTCTCTCTCTCTCTCTCTCTCTCTCTCTCTCTCTCTCTCTCTCTCTCTCTCTCTCTCTCTCTCTCTCTCTCTCTCTCTCTCTCTCTCTCTCTCTCTCTCTCTCTCTCTCTCTCTCTCTCTCTCTCTCTCTCTCTCTCTCTCTCTCTCTCTCTCTCTCTCTTTATCTTATTCACACCAGCACTCGTATCCCTATGCTTTTTTCTGTTCTTTTAAAAAATGTAAAATGTTCTTATGTACTTTAGATACTATTTCTACCATGCATGTATGTATATGTGTTTCATTACATGTACATACATACCAATTATTCGCCTGTTATATATTCTCCACCCCATCTATCATCCATAGCAACACTATATTATCACAACATCCTGTGGGGGACCCTCTTTGAACATCCCTTCTGAGGTTTCTCTCCTCCACACCGCCTGTGGTGCTTTTTTCCTATTGCTAGGTTTTAGTGAGTCGTTCTTCATCTTCATTGGGGAAAGTCTGGAGTGTTGCATATATGGATTTTATCGGGCTATACAAATACATTTGATTTGATGTGATTTGATGGGTCCTCCAGTGTTTTGTTTTGGGTAGTCTATTTTAACACTTTCAGCGCCAACCGATCCTTGTAGTCAATTGGCCACGCTTTAAAGGATAGGGATTTTCCACTGTGCGTCGCGGTGTTTGCAGGGCTATATCTATATTCTATATTATAGCTATGGAGACAATACTATGGCTCATTTGACAGTAACTATTGCTCGTCCAACATGTAAAAAATAATAAATTATTTCATGTATACGTTTGCGTGTTATCCGTGGTGAATATTGTCTAGTTTCAGAGTGATCCTGGCTAATTCCTGGAAGCTGCGTTATAGAGCGATATGTGAATTTGCGTTTTTTGATGCTCGGATCGCCATCAATGGCATTCGTTTTGAATACTACATACGTTGATCGGCTGGATCGATGTGAAATCATTGTAGGATCAAGGTGTAATTGACGTCAGATAGTCCTTACCTTTGATCAGGGTTATTCCAAAAATAATATTCCAATTGTCTGATCGCGATTTCCAGTATTGATGTCCATTGGGTCCCTGACATGAAGTGGCACAAGATATGCCTCAAGTGTGCTGAACGCGTTTCAAAGTGCTCGCATGAAGCGATTCACTTGGCTTGGTCTAAATTCTCCGCCCGGACGACATTAGATGTGACACACAGTCTGGAACAGGGTTTCAAAGCGATACTGCCACCTAGCAGGATCTGGCCGGTATTGCACTCTCTGGGTCTCAGTATGGCTTTCAACAGTAACATAGAGTCCATGAGACTGTATAGGATATTAAAATCGAATAAAAGAAAAAACGATGAAAACCTGAGATTTCTCTGGTTCCTGGTCGCTCAACCGCTGGCGAGATAACCCGAGAAATCTCGGGTCTGGCGCAGAAAGTGTTAAGTGCCCAGGTAAAAAGCCTTGCCTATACATACTGGGCCTCTACCACCAAAACCCTTTCTGTCGAAACTTGGCTAAAGCACGTTGGACGTAACTTTTGGACAGGTATAGAGAGATAACCGTGTAGGGTGTGTGTTTGTTTTACACACCCTCTCCTCCAGGTATGGACATCCTAAACGGGGCTATAGACAGCCTGGTTGGCTCCATCAGCAGAGATGACTGGACTCCAGTTGACCTCAACGTGGCTGACGCTACCGTCACCATCAGCAAGGAGAAGGTTAGTCACGCTCATCATTACAACCGTCTCCGTGTTATTCTCATGTCATCTTTCTCTTCTCCGTATAGACCTTTTCAGTGGAATCCCGTTGCCAGGGAAACAGCTTGAGCCCAAGTTTATCTCCTGTCAGCAACAGGAAATACACTTGGTCCTATTTAGAATGATTATGTTGTCAAGTTAGAAAGGTTTTATAGACCTTTTCAGTGGAATCCCGTTGCCAGGGAAACAGCTTGAGCTTGTCAGCAACCGGAAATACACTTGGTCTCATTTAGAATGTTTATGTTGTCAAGTTTGAAAGACTGTAACTCTCATTTTAACCTTACTTTAAATTTTTTTATAAAATTTTTTATTTACATTTCAATTTTAATCTAAATTTGTTTACTTTTTAGTAGTATTATACCATGTTTGAGGTCACACACTGATGACATCACTTCCACTCTGTTGTGCATCATTTGTGATCAGGAGGAAGGGGAAGTGCTGGTGGAATGCCGGGTGCGTTTCCTGTCCTTCATGGGCGTGGGGCACAATGTGCACTCCTTCGCCTTCATCATGGACGCGGGCGGCCAGCGCTACGACTGCCACGTCTTCTGGTGTGAGCCCAACGCGGGGCACGTTTCAGAGGCTGTTCAGGCCGCCTGCATGGTGAGACAACGCAGCAGCAGTAGACCAAACTATAAGACTCAGTTACAGCATTGACCATACTCACACGGCGGCCATTTTGCTGTTATGTCATGCTCAGGTTGGGATTCCTTGGAAAGACATAACAGTAAAATGGCAGACCGCCGTGTGAATATGGTCAATTAGCCTCATTATTAGGCTAGCTTAGTTTAGCCCTGTAGAGCCCAAATATAGAAAAACATTCGCAATTTTTTTTGACCTTACATATGTTGTTGTAGGAGGCCTCTGATGCAGAAATGAAAGGGTTTTCAAAAAATTTACATTTTCGTACGTTTTTAGGGAAATGTTGTAACATGGCAACATTGGTCCTAGCTGACAGCAGAATTTCTGTATTTGTACTCACATTGTCTGAACAAATATACAGAACAACTAATGGTTATTTTGCAGGGTTGATTGTTTACTTAGCCCCATAACAGTATATAACATGAATAAAAACACACATCAGTCATATATTTTTATGAATAGACATTTATTATTAATAAAAAAAAAAACAGGATAAGATTGTATTTAGAAAACAGAATTTTGTCTTAGCCATGTTCTAGCCTACTAGCCTCATTATTTTTATTCTTGTTCTGTTCATTTCCAATGATAGTCCCAAAACAGTTCTTGTTCATAGTGTATTATAAACATCTTAGTGATGCTGTGTGTTCATAGTGTATTATACACATCTTAGTGATGATGCTGTGTGTTCATAGTGTATTATAAACATCTTAGTGATGATGCTGTGAGTTCATAGTGTATTATACACATCTTAGTGATGATGCTGTGTGTTCATAGTGTATTATAAACATCTTAGTGATGATGCTGTGTGTTCATAGTGTATTATAAACATCTTAGTGTTGATGATGATGTGAGTTCATAGTGTATTATAAACAGCTTAGAGATGATGATGTGAGTTCATAGTGTATTATAAACATCTTAGTGATGATGCTGTGTGTTCATAGTGTATTATAAACATCTTAGTGATGATGCTGTGTGTTCATAATGTATTATAAACATCTTAGTGTTGATGATGTGTGTTCATAGTGTATTATAAACATTGTATTGATGCTGTGTGTTCATAGTGTATTATAAACATCTTAGTGATGATGATGTGAGTTCATAGTGTATTATAAACATCTTAGTGATGATGCTGTGAGTTTATAGTGTATTATAAACATCTTGGTGATGCTGTGTGTTCATAGTGTATTATAAACATCTTAGTGATGCTGTGTGTTCATAGTGTATTATAAACATCTTAGTGATGATGATGATGTGAGTTCATAGTGTATTATAAACATCTTAGTGATGATGCTGTGTGTTCATAGTGTATTATACACATCTTAGTGTTGATGCTGTGTGTTCATAGTGTATTATAAACATCTTAGTGTTGATGATGTGAGTTCATATTGTATTAGTGTATTTTGGATGGCAGCAATCACATCCTGCACACTGTATTGAGGACCTCTCCTTGCTGGTGGCATTCTGAAATGGAAAAAGTAGAAATAAATAAATAAATAAATAAATAGATAGATAGATAGATAGATAGATAGATAGATAGATAGATAGATAGATAGATAGATAGATAGATAGATAGATAGATAGATAGATAGATAGATAGATAGATAGATAGATAGATAGATAGATAGATAGATAGATAGATAGATAGAATACACATGCATATTATATTGCAGTAGGAATAACTATACTACTAGTACTAGCATCCACATTCTATTTACACATTCCACATTTACACCTATTTATACCACAAAAGAATGCATGCCCCATTCACCCAGACCCAAGGTGCGCCAATTTACACATTTACATTCTCTTTACACAAATTATCATACTAAAGGATACATGCATTCACCAACATTCCTGAACATTCAAAACATGTTTCTGCCAAAACCAGAGCAAGTTAAATAAGTTAAAGTTATTTATTTTTAAACGCATAAGATATAGATACAGTTTGCTATAGATAGAGTTTCAAATAATGCTACCAGAAATAATGTATTAATTTATTAAATTCTGGCTTTAACTCAAAATCTTAACAGAGAAAACACATTTAGAACTTGGCTATAGTGAATTATCAAAGACATTCTATTTCTATTAGTATTTTCTTTCCCATATGTGAACATATGATAAGTGCAATGTCCCCATGTAATGTGTAAGGTGCACATGCTATTTTTACTACCACTCTCCCCCAATGTTGTGTAATTGCAACAGAGACATAACAAGCTCAAAATCAAATGTGATGAATGTATTCCACAATAACTAAATATATACATGTTCTAGACATTGTAATAATAGCAAAAAAAAATATTTAAGGCATTTTACTTACTTGCATCTGACGAATCCAGTCCAATAAAACAAAGAGGTGTTTCTGGCAGGAATATTTGGAAGTTGTGACTTTGGAGGCCAGAGGGTGGGACCTATAAACATATTTACTATCCAATAGCATTGTGAGGCTGAACAACAGGACCCATTGACTATGTAAATGTGTTAAAAAGAAAAAGAAATGTACAGACTTTTTTTTAACTAGCTAAAAGTGATGTTGTCACCTTGCAACTGAGGGCCTTACAGGGCCCCGTTCCCCGTACCTGGATAACTGAGTTAGCCGGATAACTTTCGGTTAAGTCTGACTTAAGCCGGACTTTCCCGTTCCCCCGTACCTGGATTGTCCAAATCACCATGACAACAGATCCAAAAGTTTGAGCCTGGTCGAGAGCAGGGTTAAGTTCAAGTTAGCCGGATGAAGCACAGCCACGCCCCCGCAAAGAAGTGACAGCTCTTTCCTGAAATTATTCCCACAGTCTAGGATCTGCTTTATACCATTCTGAATTACGTTTTTGTGCTCCATTCTTCCAGAGGGGGCTTTTGAAATGTAAAATAGACCCAAAATGCTGATACTAAATTCACTTTGTCCTAAATAATGCACGTTATATATACCGTGGCGCTCGCTCGGTGCGATGTACACATTATGTGGTTATTTTAACAACGCGCAGCATTGCAAATGTGAATCCTGCGGGGATATTTTTAATGATTGAAACCTATCGCTCGTTTGGCTTTCATATTCTCCGCTGTGGATGTTTAATGGAGCGCCTGGATTGTGTTTCATTCAAGCATAAAATTGAAGTGTCTATGCGTGGATTGTGGATCTTGTCTCGTTCATTAATGTATAAACAATGAATTTATCCCATCTGGCACAGTGGCGCAGCGGTAGTGCTCAATCCTGGCAACCCAGCGACCGGGGTTCGAAACCCCGTGTTTCCAATATAATTTTTTGGAATATAATATTAATGATTATACGCCAAAGTAGCCTAGTTTTAAGTTAAAATATTATAAATCTACATGCATTGAGGATGTCATTCTTTATATAGCTCTCAACGTGCACCAAATTGAATTATTCCTACATCGCAAAAAGAAGGGAAAGACTAGGTTTCGAACCCCGGTCGTCTGCGTGAAAGTCAAAAGAAGAACCCGTTACACCACAGTGGAGATAAGTAAAAGATCGACCATACATCAATCAATGGGAAGAGAGCCGTATCGTTATTTTGTATAACAGTTTAACAAATTATTTTCGCTAGCAAGATCTCATTTGATTATTCAATCCAGCAGGCAAGTTTAAAGAAATATAATCTGATTGATTGAGGTAATGAGGGACTTAAAATTAGCCTATAGATAACGCATTTAACTTGTCGGCGAGGCGATTGAGCCGTACTGCAATATGTTAATAAAGTTTTAAATCAATTAATCAATCAATGCCGCTAGAGAATCAGGATCTCTGCTATCGATACGTGCTGGCTTTTCAACTGGAGCGGCCGCGCGCACTTATCCTGGGTCTCAAGTCTGGCTTGAGTTAACGAGACTGAATCCACCTTCGAGGAACAGGAAAATCCCGGCTTCAAACATCGGGTTAACTGAATCTGGATAATGACATCTTGATCGACTTAGTTGAACCAGGTACGGGGAACGGGGCCCAGGTGTGCCAAGCGGTTTTTGGGAGACGGATTTGAAACTCAAGACAAGTGAAATAAAAGAAGAAATTTAATCAACTTTGCCTGATGGTTGTGCTAGACTAGAGGAAAGGCCATGGGGTCACCATAATCAATAGGGTTCATCCTCTAGGGCAGTGGTTCCCAAAGTGGGGGTCGCAAAATGTTTTAATATATTTTAAAATACATTAAACTCGTAAAAGAAATGCTTTTGAAATGTAAAATAATAGACATAAAATGCTGATAATAATAATAATAATAATAATAATAATAATAATAATAATAAATTTAATTTATATAGCGCTTCTCAATGACCCGAAGTCGCTGACAATAGTCGGGAGCAAAGTAAAAACAAAGAAACAAAAACAAAGAAAAGAAACAAAAACTAAGAAACAACAAAGAAACAAAAACAAAAGGAACATGAGACCATGGGGGGAACAGGGAAGACAGCATGATAGCACAAAAAGACAGGATAATAAATAATATTCAATAAATAATATTCAGCCTATGGATTTCCTTTGTCCTACATAATGCACGTCATAGCTACGGCACACGCGACACACACTGTGTGTGGCTGTTCCATACTGAGGTGCGGTTGCTTTCACGAGGAAATGTCCTCACGAGCCAGTTTGAGCTGTGGGATGAGGCACGCTTGTTTCTGATGGAGAATGCGTCCCAGCTCACTGCCCACCTCTCCGATCCAGACTGGATAACAAGGCTAGCATATTTGTCTTGCATATTTGCTCAAATGAATGGGCCGGATTGATATGTTTCCAGAGATTGATGAATTTATGGAGGAAACCCCTGCTCTAGGGGTTATAAATGTGCACCAACATTTTTGAAAGGATTCAAACAAAAGCTCTTCGAGTTATCGCGCTCACTATCAAAAGTTGACCGTTTGGACTGATGGTGGCGCTAGAGGAAAGGTCATGGGGTCACCAAAATCCTCTAGCGGTCATGAATGTACACTGCAAATTCGAAAGGATTTGAAGGAAAGCTATTCGAGGGATATAATTATAGCCTACATGGGGTTTCATGGGGCCTCACGCAAAGAAAATAAGCTCCATACCAAACCTCTAGAGATGACACGCTGCTGCTCATGTGGGCTGTGTCGCCACTAACCGGTTAATAAGGGCGCCGAAATGGAAAGTTCTGTCCTGGGCCTTAGACTGCAAAATAAAAACGGTAGTTGTATTCAAATCAAGGCCATACCAGTCACTCGTGTCTGAAAGTAGGAGTCGTTAAGTATGAGCACTTTGCTGTCCGGTCCACACTATATGCCCTATTTAGGGTGAATGAGATCCTCCATCAAGGCCTTATTCGGTCGATAAGTCGCATTGAGATCAAGGCCAGCCACATAAAGACGTAGCTATTCTGGAAATAGAAGTTGTCCCAAGTGATATAGTATAACTTCTCTACATTGCAGTCTACATTGTGCACTAAAGTGCAGACATCTTTTACATTGGTAACCATTGTGTGAAAGCCACAATACCCTCGAGGCTGTTTCCTGCTAGTGTAGCTGTGTCATTGTCATAGGCATAATCACAGCAGAGAATTCCCCTCCTCCTCCTCTTCTTCTTCTTCTGCATTTATTGCTGCAGTATTCTGCACCTATTCAGTTGAAGTTACATGCTTCCTTCTTCACTGTTCCGTGTGTGAGTCAGAGGACTGTCAGGGTGAGAATTAGTAGACGACTGGTTGTACTATTGATCTCCTATCACACCTCTGGATATATGGACGCACATACGTGCATGCAGGCACACACACACACATACATACGCACACACACTAAAAATGATTCAGGATGACAAGAGATTATTATTCATTATTATTGATCATAATTACCTGCCCACACCAACCCAAGCATGCACACACACACACACACACACACACACACACACACACACACACACACACACACACACACACACACACACACACACACACACACACACACACACACACACACACACACACACACACACACACACACACACACACACACACACACACACACACACACAGGACTGAATAGCAACTGTTATTTACAGTGTGTCTCTTCCTCCCCCTGATTTCCATACTCCTCCTCTCCTCTCCTCTCCTCTCCTCTCCTCTCCTCTCCTCTCCTCTCCTCTCCTCTCCTCTCCTCTCCTCTCCTCTCCTCTCCTCTCCCCTCCTCTCCTCTCCTCTCCTCCCCTCCCCTCCCCTCCCCTCTCCTCTCCTCTCCTCTCCTCTCCTCTCCTCTCCTCCCCTCCCCTCCCCTCCCCTCTCCTCTCCTCTCCTCTCCTCTCCTCTCCTCTCCTCTCCTCTCCTCTCCTCCCCTCTCCTCCCCTCTCCTCTCCTCTCCTCTCCTCTCCTCTCCTCTCCTCTCCTCTCCTCTCCTCTCCTCTCCTCACCTCCACCACCATACAGTTGCGGTACCAGAAATGCTTGGTGGCCCGCCCCCCTTCCCAGAGGGCCTGTGGTTCCTCCCCTCCTGGCGACTCTGTGTCTCGTCGGGTGTCCACCAGCGTGAAGAGGGGCATGCTGTCACTCATCGACACCCTCAAACAGAAGAGACCCGTCACCGAGCTGCCACAGTAACCACAGTAACGCACCACCGGCGTCCCCTCACCACAACAACCCTCAGTTGCCATGGTAACCCATCACGTCGCTGCCAGAACCCTTCCAATTGCCATGGGAATGCGCCACTTTGTCACCATGGACCCCTGGTGACCATGGACACAATACAAAAATATATACCAAGGGTTTGGGGGGTGGGAGGGGATGGGGTTATTATGATTCCTGAGGTTTTGGCAAGTGAATTTGAATTTCACCTCTAAAGTCCTGAGCAGTAATTCAGGTCCATCTCCTCAAACCGATGGAGTTGATTTAGACTCTTAAAGGAACCCCAGGAAGAAACTCTGTACGTAAGCAGTACTGGTGACAAGCCGAAGACCAGTGTGGCAACAACCACATTGAACCTGACATAGGACCATAAAAAGATGATAATGTAAATAGAAGTAACTGTCATCCTCCCCCAGTGCAGTGAAGGAGGAGAGAGAAGGAGAGAGAAAAATGAACAAACTGATGAACAAAATGTAAAGAGGAAGTGCTCTCCTCTGAGCACAGGAAGTGTGGTGAGCCTCAGCGTCGCTGCCTGGATTCTTGAACTCCGACCCCTCCACGCCCTATGACCTGATGTCTTTGTGTCTTGTACCGTTGCCTCCAGCATGACCTTGCACACCTGGCCACACCCCTCTCACATACCTGGGAACGTGTCCTCCTAGTCGGTAGTGGCGTTCTCTCTTCCACTGGTCTGTTTTTCATTTGTTTTAGTAGACCGAAAGCTGGAGGAAATGTGGGGAAAATGAATTATGAAAGCCTCTGTACGCGCTGCTTTTTCCTTTCCTGTTCTCATATCAAATAAAGAATGAACAGAGAGGAAGCCAGCGCAGACTATTGAGATACGTCCCTGGCCTCACCTGCCCAGTCTCCAACACACTCTTGAGATGTTCAATGATCCTGCATGACCCTTTTATATGAACATGGAACACTCTAGACAATAACACGTACATCGCTGCTGCTTCCACAGACTGAAGGGGTGAGGAAGTCAAAATGTTGATACTTTTCTTTCTTTTTTGTTGTTGTTGTCGTGTTTGTTGTTGTTGTTGTTGTTGTTGTTGTTGTTGTTGTTGTTGTTGTTGTTGTTGTTGTTGTTATTTTCTATTCAGCAGAGCTTGACTTGCTCCTGTGTGCAAAAATCGTCTGGTCTGACCTGGACGGGTTAAACGAGTGGTGAACTTCCACCCGGAGCAAGTTTAATTGACTTCCTGTTTTGGCCTACGTCTTTTTGTTACCCCTCGGAAAAGGACAGACAGTCGACAGCCATAATGGATCGAAGGAAGTGAGGACAGCATATTACCCCTCCCTCCTCTATTCCCCCCGGCTCTCTCCTTACCCAGCGATCGACTGCTACACCAAATAATAGGAGACGGATGGACACGATGCTGCTCTTTGACACACATGCTGGAGGTAATCTGTTCGTTAAAAAAGAAGAAAATCCCACCTCTTCCAAGAGACCACTGGTGTCAGTCTCTGGAGACAAGATGTCCACCAATCAGGGTGATGGTGAAATGAGAAGTGATGAAATGAGAACGGACCGGATGAATAGTCACTGAGACGAGTGGAGGGAGGTGCTCTTCTACCTTGGCATGGTTAGCGGTTAACGTTGCTTTTGTACGCAGCTGAGCTCTGAACTTGGGCCTTGAAAATGAAGTCATGAATGGTGGGGTTATTATTATTATTATTTTTATTTTTTGCCAAGATGAAACCCATTCTCCCCCATGGCGACGTGTTGACTGGTTAACAACAGAACATTCTAAGAGCTTTGAGGCCGGCTGCTACCTATTTAGCTATCTGTCTGCAGGGTTCTCTTCACTTGATTCTCCCCCGTTTGTGTGTTTTTTTTATCGCCCACTCATGTCTGTCATCATCAGCACCACTAGATCACTTGCTTTGGTCTGTTTCTCAGTGTTCTTCTCACGTGAATCTCAAATTGATTCTCTAGCTCCTTAACACGCCCACAGTTCTGACAGGTTTGAATGGTATAAACAATAGAGTGATAATTACAGTGGTAAGTAACCCAATGAAATCTAGTACACATCCTGTGCATTCTGCAATCCCTCTTGGGGGCGGGGCAACAGTACAGTTGCAGGTAAAACGTGGGACTTCTTGATGGTCTGTAGTTCCGTCTTTCAGAATAATTGACCAATCGCAAACCCCCGCCCTCTTTTCTTGATCCTCCAATCACGACTGACGCTTCCCTCGTTTGTCCAAGGGAAGCAACAGTTGTGATTGGAGGATCAAGATATAAGTGGGCAGGTTTTGAGATCAGGTCAATTAGACAGGTTTGTGAACCAGTGCATGAATAGGTAGCAGGAACTAAAAGGAGTCCATTTGGGGATTCTGATGAGGGAAGTCAATCACAAAGCCTACTTTTTCTTGTCACGGGACGTTGAAATGTGAATGAGATGATAAGTTTGTGTATTTAATATCCATACATGTAACATTTGACATTTATCACCTTATAAGCTATCTTTTTATTTTGAATGTCTGTAGTTTTCTATTCCTTTTTTCTTTAATGAAACGCTTTGTTGAGGAAAAAAAAGAAAAAAGCTCACTAAACTGGCCAAAGTGTAAAATACTGATATACATTGTTGTAGATATGTTTAAAAAGGAGAGCAATTATCGATAAAAAAAAAGAATAAAAAAAAGGAGAGAGAAGTTATCAGTTGAAAAAAGTTAATCAGTTAAGCAGATACGGAATTTAACCATGCGATTATCTATGCATTCTTTTGATCTCAAGAAAAGGACATTAAAAAGTCACAACAAGCCTTGCATGCCCTCGGGACGGTTGAAAGAACGACTGTATGTACTGAACAGAAATATTTTTTATTTTATTTATTCTATTTTATAAAGGTATATACTGATTTTATTAGGTTGGGCAAGTAAGTACCAATACGTCTGTGCCATTCTCTCACTCCCTGGTTCGTTCACTGCTTTACCTACAGTACAAAGCCCTGTGTTGTATGGAGAGGCAGTCAAAGGAATATTATCTTCACGTTGTATAGTTGCACAGAGAGGCTGAGAGTCTACTGTAAAGAGGAATGCCTTTAGATGATGGTGGGGAGGATGAGGAGGATGGTGATAACAGTGGTAAGACTCCCAGCCTCTCTCAATATCTCACCCTCACAAAAAACAAACACACCTTCCTACAGATGGACGTGTCAGCTTCAGTTTGCTGGTCACTGATTTGTACACCATATCAATGTAACCTATTGTGAGAATAAACAGCATTATAAAACATGACACCTGACTCCTCTCCTTCTGTGTGTGTTTGTGTTTGTGGCCTGCATGATATGGTGCGCTGGTTATGAGGACGCAGCATGCAAACAACTCTGGTGGACAGTTTCGACCGATTCCGACCAAGTCTAGCAGCGCGGCTGCTTTCAATTCATTAGAAATGCTGCAGTCACTCCTCTACATTGGAAATGCATGGAATGCAGCCGTGCTGCTAGACTTAGCTGTAGTCGTTCGGAACGAGCATTGCTGTTGTGTTCCGACCCACTCAGGCCCCAATAGGGTCCAGCTGCAGACCCGGAGACACGCCTCTCACGGGGCAAGCCTCTGGCAGCCACAGACCTCTGGCGTAAAGTACGGATTTTATGACAATTTTAAGGAAATCGTTGGTACGTTACACTCCAGTGACTCACCCGTCTCCCATCCACTGTAGAACATTTGGTTTAGAAATTGTTTTATTAACTCATTAAATCAACTGTAAAACAAGATGTATTGGAGTCTTGACTGTATTTCTTGGTAGAATTGCCAATTAGAAAACATTAATTAAAACTAAAGCTAATGACTTTCATAAAATGTTGATATTCAAAATCAGTATTATTTTTGTCATATAGATCAAAGCAATAACAGAAAAATTATTAAGTGAGGATAAATAAACGATTCATTAATTTGTCATAGTTACTGGGAAAACCTCTTATATTCAGATGAAAAGTAAGAGAATGTATGAGAAGGCATAGAAACACATAGGTCATTAAAGTGGGTTTAATTATAGAAATGTACAGAGGTTGGAGGAATAAATGTAGGTCTGGGTCAAGATCGAAACTAAGAGTCAATGGTAGAGGGATCATGGGCTTAAAGATCTGACCTTCAAAATCTGATTTGTGGAGTGGAGACTAATGATCCAAAATATTGTCCTTCCTTTGTTTAGATGGGTGTTGGGTAGGTGGATGGACAATAAGTCATATCTCAAGTATGCTATGTGTGTCATGTCTTTCTCTCTGCCTTCATAGCTGGGAGTAGTTATTTCCTTCTTTGACGGCCTTCCTCATTTAAGATGATGCCTGAGCCCTTCAAGTTTGAACTTTATCCAGAACAGCAAGCTTGTCATTCAACCGCAGAAACCTGACCACATTGGGTCAGGACTTTTCTGATGATGACATTGGTTTACCAGTCCTGTGGGCACAATCCAACTCTATTTTCAAATGATCCAGTTGTAGTTTTTCCACTGCCTTTCTCACTTTTTCTTTAGATTCAGACACCTTCTCTCTGACTCTTTAACACCATCTACAACAATATTATGGCATTTTGACTGGCCGTCCAGATAGTCTGTCTTATGTGATTGAGATCAAACTTTTGCAAATTGTGTCCAAGTCTGTCTTGGTTTGATTACAGTTCTTCTTAGACCAAGTTTAAATGAGATTTCATTTTGAGTCATGTCAAGAGTCACCTTGAGATCTCATAGACTTGCTTTGACTGATCATGAATCATTTTCATCATCAACTATTATCTGTACACAGGTTTTGAAACTCCTTTCCTGTTTCTAAAGCTATAAGTCTTGTAGAACTCCTTTTGCTGGTCCAATAACTCGTGCACTTGAGGCATGGTGACATATTCCTCAGTGGTGAATTTTTGGGTGGCATGGTTTGAATCCAAGAATTTTGCTACAGTCAGTTAGACTCTTCTTAATTCTATCAGGAACAGACTTCTAGATTGTTATTAGATTAAACTAGGGCTGGGACTTTATCGCATTAATTTCGATTAATTAACTACAGAAAGAATTAAAAGTTAAAAAAATGTATGCATTTAATTGCATGATGATTTTTCTTTATTGTGTAAGAATGTTACCTTTCAAAGGAGACCAGACTCATGCATGTGCTATAAGTATAACGTATAATATCTTCAAAAGACAGCTTAAAACCTATCTCTTTGCTCAGGCATTTCAATGAAACATCGGATATCCTGACACAAATTGTACTTTACCTGCACTATTCTTACCCTACCTACTTTCATACACTTCCTATCAAATTCATGTGTCGGTTCTATGCAAATTCTATCTCACTACCTCCTATGCACTGTCATTTTAAGAGCACTGCTCTGTTGTAATTCAAAACTGAACTTTGTAAAGAAACTCAAAGTTAAGAGCGATGCACTGCTCTGTTGTTAAGTTGTGAGCGACGCACTGCTCTGTTAAATTATAAGGTAATTTATCGAGAAACTGTTCGTGGGTGGATACAGTGTTTAGGAACAGGGAACCGAGAAACTTTGTGTGTAGGTATTAAAGGTCATAGTATGTAAAGTTTCACTTGAAAAGGGACGCCTTTGTTAGAGCGATGCTCTGTTGTATGTTAGAACTTTGTATTAAGAGCGATACACTGCTCTGTTGTTATATATTTTTCTATATACTTTCAAGCTCCTGTCGCCTTGTCTCGTATGTTACATTTACATTTAGATTTAGTCATTTAGCTGACGTTTTTATCCAAAGCGACTTACAAGTTCTGTACGACAAGTCATCAGGAAGGATACAACTCTATCAGCTGAGTAACAATATTCATCAAAGTGTTGCATGTTACAGTGTAGGTTAGTTTATTAGGACAAGTGCATGACAGTAAGGTTAGTTAGGGTTAGATTATTATTATTATTTTTTTTTTTTCAGATAATGGTTGAAGAATGTTACTTGGGCTTCCCCTTGCCTTTCCTCAACTCTCTCCTTTTCTTCTCCTTCCCCTCATCCTTACTCTCTGCAACACCCTCATCTTCCTCCTTCTCCTCAATGCCCTCATCTTCTACCTCACCCCTTTTTTTGAAGGTTGACAGTTTGACCGTCATGATTATGCCACTTCCCTCTCCCATCACAAGCTTTGTTTTTGTAAGAGCTGGCTTCTCCTGCCTGGCGGTGGGCAGAGAGGAGAGGAGACAACTTTGGGTGAGTCGAGAGCGGGAGGAAGAGGAGGAGGCCCTTGAGGAGGAGGAGGAGGAGATAGATCTGCTGCTGCTCCTACTGCTCAGAGAGCTTACACTAGAAGAGGTGATGGGGGGCAGCACAAAATCTATAGGCTTCAATATTTCCCACATCACCATCTCCTTCTTTGTTCTCCCCACCTTCCCCACAACAACCTTATATGGATTTCCTGGCATACTCACTTCCTTATATGATTTTCCTGCTCTTTCAGGTTCTTGTGTTTGCTCCTGTGGCTGTTTAGGGTTCTTGTGTAGAGAAGGGGGGACAGAGTTGGAGGTAGAGGGAGAAGGGTGGGAGGTAGAGGGAGCAGGGTGTGGGGTAGAGGGAGCAGGCTTGGAGGCAGAGGGAGCAGGGTGTGGGGTAGAGGGAGCAGGGTTGGAGGCAGAGGGAGCAGGGTGTGGGGTAGAGGGAGCAGGGTGTGGGGTAGAGGGAGCAGGGTTGGAGGCAGAGCGCGCAGGGTTGGAGGCAGAGCGAGCAGGGTGGGTGAGAGAGGGAGATGGTTGGGTGGAGTTTTTTTTTTGGGAAGGAGTAGTTTTGACAGATACAGGTTGTTGTGAAATCATTGGTGGGTGGGTGGTGAGCGTACCTGGGAGGGGCCTAGCTAGGGATGAATGTTGTGAAGAGACTGCAGAGGGCATCAGAGTAGGAAGTGGATCTCTAGTTCTCGTTGAACCTCTGGGATACTTTTTGTGGAGAGTTAATTTGACTCTCCTAGGAGCTGGTCTTTTTGTGGAGCGGCTGGGTTGAGACTTGCGGACTTTCGAGCTCCTGTCTCCCTGTCTTGTGCCTTGCTTGGGCTTCCCCTTGCCTTTCCTCAACCCTCTCTTTTTCTTCACCTTCCCCTCATCCTTCCCCTCTGCAACACCCTGTTTTTCCTTCTTCTCCTCAATGCCCTCATCTTCTACCTCGCCCCTTGAGGTTGACAGTTTGACCGGGACGATGATGCCACTTCCCTCTCCCGTCACAAGCGTTGTTTTTGTAAGAGCTGGCTTCTCCTGCCTGGCGGTGGGCAGGGATCCACTGATGATTGCAGCCCGGCGGGTCTTCTTGTGTCTTCCCCCTGTAGTAGGTTTTGATTTGTCTTCAATGATTCCACCCAGAAGGCCCTTAGCTGCAGCTCTCGCTAGAACGTCCTGGACCGTCACTTCTTTAACAGGGTCCGCCTGAGAGAGAGAGAGAGAGAGAGAGAGAGAGAGAGAGAGAGAGAGAGAGAGAGGGGGGGGGAGGAAATAGAAAGAAAATCGTGTATGTGGTGGTTGCGGTGGGGGGCAAGCCAATGACAGTCAAGCAGTGAAGATCTCAGATAAAAAGATACAATGTATTCAAATTACAGGTCTCAAGGGCAACATTGCACCAAGGAGATCTATAGAACACAACGCGGATGCTGTCGAAATCTGCCCACTCCATAAACAGAGTTCTTGTACTGCAGAAGAAGGAGAGATGGAGGGGTGTGGAGAGGAGAACATTAGTGGGGGATGGTGTGTGACGGCCCTCCCCCTCTGTGGGGCAGGTCCTCAGACAATAATGGCCTCACCTGAGTCATTAGTACTCAGGGTATTTAAGATGGGTAACAGACAGCTCTCTCTCTCACTTTTCTCCTAAAATTTTTTGCTGCACTTTTTTACATTCACACACACCTTACATTTCACTCATCCATACACTGCAGACGTTTATTTTAGGGATTAATTCAGTTTATTTGAGTTAAATAAATGATTCTTTTGAAATTAATTCATGTATGGACTCCATTGGAAATGCCTCTAATTTGGTTATTGAAACTCATTCTAGGGGGATTTCAGTGTTTGGTAACTCTTTCTGGCATTTGTTGAGTTCCTGTTAGGAATTGTTTTGTGGCTTCATCCAAATAGGTGGGCTAATTGGTTGTAATGTTAGTATATGCTGGTGCTAGTATGAGACTAAGTGGTTAGATGTGTAGTTTTGTTTGGCTATCCTAAACTTAATTATTGCACTCCATGTTTCCAACACGGGTAGTTGTGTGTAGGGGGCGGCTGACTGATTATGGCGATTTGTGTGTCGCCCTCCCTGCCACAGGCGATTATTTCTTTTATTTATATTTTTTTTTTTACGAAATAATGTTGATGTATGATAAATATAATAATAATTCAAAGAATCCTGCCTCTGAATATCATAGTCCAATCAGCCGCAGCATAACATTTAGTTCTGGAATGAATCTCAGAATCACTGTCTGACACTCCATGGGCGATTTCTCTCTGGCTGCCGATTGCCTTTCAGTCCTCTCGTTCATTCGTGTGTTGGCTTTTTATTTATAAAAAAAAATTCGCCCTCCAATGCATTTCTATGGGTTGTTTTAGTGCAAGCCCTTATGTGCTTTTGTCATACGTAAGTCACACTATGGCTAAGCGCGTGGCATTCGTTTGACATCACGTCCAGATACACGCCAACCAGGAAATAACTAACGCTAATAGTTGTTGACTTGTTGTCGTCGTCGCAAATTGATAATAATCACAAGATACATTCAGTGCTGGGTCTAACAAAATAGATTTATGGATGGAGACACATTATGGAAAGTTCAAGCCCGGACCACAAAGCTTCTCGAAGGGTTAGCGCGACACGCAACGGCTCTTCCAATTCGTACACGATGTTCTACCGGCAGCAAAGAAAAGTTAATCTCAGCCTCTGCGTTATGATATTATGATATGAAAATGTAATTGTAGTGCTGTCAGACCCTGACACGGGTTGTCTTTTCCCTTTATTTTCTTCTCTGAGTGCTTCCTTTACATCACAACGATTTTCTTCTGAGGGATAATGCCCACAAACCCCTATAGGGTTTGGTTTACAAACATGTCACCCTTTTCACCTCTTATCAGTTTGCAGGTCTGGTTATATACTGTAGTTACTGAAACTGATTGAATATATATGGCACAGCCAAACCTAGCAATAGGAAAAAAGCACCACAGGCAATGTGGAGGAGAGAAACCTTAGAAGGTCCGTTCAAGGGGGGATCCCCCTTCTTGGATGTCGGTGATGGTAATGTTGCTAAGGATGATCGGTGGGTGGAGAATAAAACAGGCGAAATAGTTGGTATGTACAGTATGAACATATACGTGTAATAAAACACAAATATGTACATGCAATAGAAACTGGGGTACATAAGAAATCTTTTGAAAGATTTAAATAGAATAGAGCTAAGAACAGCAACAACAAGAGAGAAAGCATAGAGAGACTCTACCCACTGTCTGGGTCATGCTAACAGCCCTCTCTCTCCTTTCTCCTCTATGTTCCTTGCCTAACTCGTTACTCGTCCCCAGGTCTCCACCTGCCATGTGGGCTTAGCTGGTGTTTTTGCTTTTTTTTCCATTTTTTTTTCATTCACACACACCTTACATTTCACTCATTTATGCACTGCAGACATTACTGATGTTTAACATTTAGTTTATCTTTGGGCTTAATTCAGTTTATTGGAATTATTTATTATTTATTGGAAATTATAATTGTTTAATTAATTCACGTGTGGACTCCCATTTTGTCACAGACAACACCCAGTTTGTGACAGGCGAGAGGAGGGGTGGTAGGAGGAAGATAACTTGAGAGGAGTGTGTGGAGGAAGGAGAAGCAATTGAAAGGGGGATAGAGAATAATTTGAGTGGGATGGGGGCGAGGAGGAGAGTTGGCAGAGGCGACTGATGGCTTTGCGGTCCCCATAGAGACATTACTCAAAGCCAACATGATAGTTATTATGGTCTCCCGTCCTCTCCCCCCTCTCTCTCTCTTTGCTCTTCGCAGACGAGGCAAGGGGGAGGGAAACAGAATGCCTGGTGTCTCTGTACATTTTTACATAAAACTGAACAGGAGTTATTGAGATAGATTGATTTAGGGCAGGGACACAACAGTGTAGCTATGGTGTTGCATATAGTACTAATGCACACACGCACATACCAAAACACAGAGCCTATTGGCTTGCAGACACACACAGAAAAGAAATGTCTTTTAATCTGCAGTGGCATTTAAACAGAGTCGTAATAATTTGAAACCTTTTATAAATCTCTCTCTGTCTCTCTCCCTCTCTCACCCTCCCTCCTTCACTGTCTCATGTCCAATGAAAGTTTAATTGTGTCCAGCACAGCAGTTATAACACTGCAGAATAATTGTTTTATTCCACTCATTCAGTGTGTGTGTGTGTGTGTGTGTGTGTGTGTGTGTGTGTGTGTGTGTGTGTGTGTGAGTGTGTGTGTGTGTGTGTGTGTGTGTGTGTGTGTGTGTGTGTGTGTGTGTGTGTGTGTGTGTGTGTGTGTGTGTGCATATGTGTGCCAAAACACTTTTTATAGAGGTGGTTTGATGCCATTCTCCCTTTATATTCAACTTTATATTCATTGAGCATCTAATTAAACAATACAGCTGACCATGTTAATGAATGGAACACACCATGAGTTTCCTGTTGCAGTGTTTGCTAATACAATAGCTGACAATAAATAAACCGGGCCCAAGCTGTTCCCCTAGCAACGGAATTTCACTGAAAACGTCTATACAATGTATACAAGTACACATACTATACGTGTGGCGTACAGCAAGAAGGTCATGGGTTCGATTCCTGCTTGGGGACCAGGTTGCCGGGTTGCCAGGTACCCAGGTGGGGTATCTCCCGGGCCTTTCTGTGTGGCGTTTGCATGTTCTCCCCGTGCCCTGTGTTTCCTCCTTTAAAAAACCCATAGAAAAACATGCAGAACAGATAGCTAATGCTGTCGCGTCCCTGACGAAGACGGACAGGACAGTCCCGGCGCCATGGGCGGGCATTAGGGGGCCGGGCCCGCCCATTGAGTCAGCTGTGCCCACCCTGGTAACACTTTCTTTTTTTTTTTCTTTTTTTTTGTCAATCAAAGTCAACTATCCAAATCCTTAGTCGGGGACAGCCCTAGTGGGCACTGATGTCAACAACAACACTACTGAAGCTAGCACGGCACTCTGTGAGAATTCGTTTTCTACCCTCAAGAACGTCTTTACAGAACATCGCCTTAGTATGCTTCATCGACGCAACTAAGACCAATTTAATTCAGTTGGCATTTGAGAAGGACTTAACAAAAAAGTTCAGGAATGAGTGGAGGGGCAGTGTTTTAAGAAGATTTCACTCTGTCCCCAAACACCGCTTGCCTCTCTACTTATGATGGTGAGTAGCCTGTGGAGGAATTTTGTTTGCTTTTTTATGCACCTTATTTTTGTCAGTTCAGTGTTGAATAAATGGTGACTTTTCAAAGATATAGAATAGAATAGAATAGAAATGTATTATCCTGAGGGAAATTTGACACTGCAAATCACTCAACATTAAACATTTAGACAGAACAAGTCACAAATAAGAATAACAAAACAAATGGCCTAAGAATAGAATAAAATGAAATAGAATAAAAGATACAGTAAATAAATACAGTAAAAATATACTGAAGTCTACAGTAGGTGTAATATTGCACAGTGCTGTTTAAAAAGTAAGAGTCCAGGAAGATGGTAACTGTCACTCTGTGCTCAGTGATGCAGTGAGGCACAGTGATGCATTGTATAGTCTGATGGCTGTCGGAATGAAGGACTTCCTGTGCCGTTCAGTGCTGCATTTAGGTAGTGTGAGCCTATAACATGCTCCTCCTGTCAGCCAAGTCTGTGTATAGTGGGTGGGAGGGGTTTTCCCTGATGGCCTGGAGCTTAGCAAGGTTCCTCCTCTCCGCCACCCTCGCTAGAGTCCAGCTCCACCCCAACCACGCTACTGGCCTTCTTGACCATCTTATCCAGCCTGTTTGTGTCCCCTGCTCTCAGTCCGCTGCCCCAGCAGGTCTGTTATATATATCAGTTCAGTCTGTTTTTGTATAAGTGAAAGTTCATAAGATAGAGAGAAATTAGATTTTTCAATTGCCTCTCTGCTGTTTAGTTCAGCACCGTGGGCAGCGCCAAGCAAGCCACAGTGCCGCTGTCCCAGCTGAAACGTATAAAAGGGAACCTGTGTTGAAAAACCATTGTGCCCCCCCGAGAACATTTTATGCCCCCCCACTAATTTGTTTCTGCAGCCTGGTCTGGGACAGGAGCACTTGGATTGGAAGGACGACGGGATGGGTCAAGCGCAGAGAGGACATTTAAATGGCGACCCAAAATAATTGGGTGTGTTCTATGTGTGCCCATCTCGTGTGTGTGTGTGCGCTGCATGACGATGCAGCAATGTGCTACAAATAAAGACTTCTTCAATGTTCAGTTACAAACTACTGTACATTCGGACACAACGCAGCGAGAAGTTTCGAGGCGGCATGGATACGTGCAAAGTCCAGGGAGAGAGATGATCGTAAGGGGCGTAGCTTTTGCTCCAGGCAGCTAAAACTCAGGCACAGAGGACGCATGTGATCAGGCTGAAAATGTGTGAGAATTTCAACTGCCACTACAAAGCAAACAAAGGCGTACTCTTCATGATCAAAAGGACCGCTCCGAATGTGCTCTAGTCTATAAATATTCAGTAGGTTGCGGTTGGAAAGGGTCCAGTTTATGTCGATGTCGACTATGTTGAGATAAATCACGTGAATGTCATCAGGCCAGTTTTGCTTGTTAAAGGGGAATGCCACCGTTTTAAGAATTCACATGTTCTTCCTGTGCCCCCCTGTGGCAGTCGGTATTTGTGAACACGCACCACTCTCTCCTAAAGGTAACAGTATACCCTTCAATGCCATTTTGTTCACACCTCCCCCTCCCCCCGTATCCTCCCTTTCCTCTCCCCTCACCTGGTCATCCCTCCCCCGCCCCCCTTTTCTCCCAGAAATCTTAAGAGGTGAGCTCACAGAATGAGGGCGGGGTGCTTTATCCTTTCCCCTGGCCAGAGAAAGTCCTCTACTGAACTCCTGATCTAAATTGTATTTGATTAGCAATGTTTTATCAATACATTTGTATCAACCATGAAGATTTGGCGCATGATTAACCTCTCCGGTTCCACCATAGTACTGAAAACGAATGCGGACTTGACCTGAAATAGAAACAGTTGGATGTCGGTCCTAATATACTCCGTGGCTCCGCAGCTTAGATGACCACACATTGCCATGGGAGTCTGTGCGGAGCATCTGATCTTTTCGGCTGGCGGGCCAGGTGCACCCTGCGGTGCCTGAAGACAAACGCATCATCCTGGCTGGCGGGCCAGGTGCACCCCGCGGTGCCTGAAGACAAATGCATCATCCTGGCTGGCGGGCCAGGTGCACCCCGCAGTGCCCGCAGACAAACGCATCATCCTGGCTGGCGGGCCAGGTGCACCCTGCGGTGCCTGAAGACAAACGCATCATCCCGGCTGGCGGGCCAGGTGCACCGTGCAGTGCCCGCAGACAAACGCATCATCCCGGCTGGCGGGCCAGGTGCACCCCGCAGTGCCTGAAGACAAACGCATCATCCTGGCTGGCGGGCCAGGTGCACATCCGAGGAGGATCTCCGTGCCAGGCCTGGAGTGGTGTTCCCACTCCAGATGTCAAGCCGGCGCGCATCGCTCCCTATTTCCACGGGAGGATGCGTCTCTTCGCCCCGGTCCCCTGGGACCCCTTTGTTCTGCGCTGCCCGTCTGCAGCACCCGAGGAGGAGGAAGAGGATCTCCGTGCCTGGAGTGGGACACCGTCTTCGCTCTCTAATTCTCTACGGGAGGTTTTCCAGTGTTCCCACTCCAGACGTCAAGCCGGCGCGTCATCGCTCCCTATTTCCACGGGAGGATGGCGCCTCTTCCCCCCGGCCTCCGCTGTCTCCGTACCAGGCCTCCGCCGTCGGGCCCCTGTCCCCGTGACAGGCCTCCGCCGTCGGGCCCCTGTCTCCGTGCCAGGCCTCCGCCGTCGGGCCCCTGTCCCCATGCCAGGCCTCCGCCGTTGGAACCCTGTCCTCATCCCTGTAAGCAGCTCTGGCCCTCGCCCTGTCCAAGGCCTTAACCCTGTTCTCTGTCCCTGTCTCCAGCCCGCCTCTCCGGGCCTCTGTCCCTGTCCCCATCTCCAGTGCCCCTGGTCCTGGTCCTTGACATTTAGCCCTGGCCCTGTCCCTTAGCCTTAGTCCCTTAGCCTGTTCGCCTCTTAAAGGCACAGTGCCGCATTTTCCATATTTCTTTGACTCTAGTGTTTTTGTGTTCTCCCTTAAAGGGACTGTGCCGCTTTTTGTTATGTAAGAAATAAATGCCCTGTTTTGGCTTACTCTCATACCTGTCTTGTGTTGTGCGATTGGGGTCGGTTACAAACCATAACACAAAGGCTTTTAAAATGGAATTGAAACAAGGATCATCAGGCTGAGGGTTTGGTGTTTGTGGTGTTTTTAAGAGGATCGTCAGGCTGAGGGTTTGGTGTTTGTGGTGTTTTTAAGAGGATCGTCAGGCTGAGGGTTTGGTGTTTGTGGTGTTTTTAAGAGGATCGTCAGGCTGAGGGTTTGGTGTTTGTCCCCATTTCCCCTCCCCTCTCTTTGTCTCTATCTCCCTCCCCCCCTCTCTCTCTCTCTTTCTCTCTCTCTCCATCCCTCCATTCTCTCATGTAAGCAGATCAGATTTCTTAACGCTTCCCTCTGGGAACCATTGGACGAGCAGTGAGCCATCCATCAGAATGGTTGAGCTGACTGTGGAGCCACATGAGAAAGTGCAGCCGTGATGAGATTTGGTCCGTTATAGGAGTGGCTGAGGATCTGATTAGTGATCCTTATTAGATTTAACACACATGCCCTGGACACAGGTGAGGGATACAGACCAGGTGTGTGTGTGTGTGTGTGTGTGTGTGTGTGTGTGTGTGTGTGTGTGTGTGTGTGTGTGTGTGTGTGTGTGTGTGTGTGTGTGTGTGTGTGTGTGTGTGTGTGTGTGTGTGTGTGTGTGTGTGTGTGTGTGTGTGTGTGTGTGATGAAATGGGGCAGGGGGTTTGTGTGTGTTTGTGTTGAGGGGAGGGGGGTCTGTGTATGTGTGTGTGTGTGTGTGTGTGTGTGTGTGTGTGTGTGTGTGTGTGTGTGTGTCTTTCACTGTGCGGACAGCCAGCACAAACCCCTCCTACACACACACTAACTCTCACACACACACACACGCACGCACGCTCGCACACGCTCGCGCACGCAAACACAAACATGCACGCGCACGCACGCGCACGCACGCAAACACACACACATACACACACACACACACACACATACACACACACACACACACACACACACACACACACACACACACACACACACACACACACACACACACACACACACACACACAGACACACACACACGCACACACACACACACACACACAGTTCCCTCCCTGCACCAGTTAAGAGAGCTGCAGGGGATCAAAGAAGAAGCATCTCATTTCCTTCTGTTTTATATTTCTTCTTTTTTACGAGTCAGGAGGGAGAGGGAGAGAGGATGAGGAGGAGGAAGAAACGAGGAGAGAGAGAGAGAGTAGTTGGTGCAGGGAGGAGAGAAGGAGAAGGCTGGACAACAGAAGTCCAGAGGTGTATATGGAGGAGGAGAGTGGGAGGAGGAGGAGGGGGTATATGGAACAGGACCTTGATGATGAACGGGCCTGCAGCCCAGCGAGCCGGTCAGACTGAACTCCCGCAGGAAGCTCTTCAGCTTCGTCTTGCTCTTGGTGACGAACTTCAGCGCCATCTTGGTGCCTGGAATGGAACCAAATACACATACATTTTAACGTCAGCGCCATCTTGGTGCCGGTAATGGAACCAAATACACATACATTTTAACGTTAGCGCCATCTTGGTGCCGGTAATGGAACCAAATACATATATACATTTTAACGTCAGCGCCATCTTGGTGCCTGTAATGGAACCAAATACACATACATTTTAACGTCAGCGCCATCTTGGTGCCTGTAATGGAACCAAATACACATACATTTTAACGTCAGCGCCATCTTGGTGCCTGTAATGGAACCAAATACACATACATTTTAATGTCAGCGCCATCTTGGTGCCTGTAATGGAACCAAATACACATACATTTTAACTTCAGCGCCATCTTGGTGCCTGTAATGACACCAAATACACATACATTTTAACGTCAGCGTCATCTTGGTGCCTGTAATGGAACCAAATACACATACATTTTAACTTCAGCGTCATCTTGGTGCCTGTAATGGAACCAAATACACATACATTTTAACGTCAGCGCCATCTTGGTGCCTGTAATGGAACCAAATACACAGACATTTTAACTTCAGCGCCATCTTGGTGCCTGTAATGACACCAAATACACATTCATTTTAACATCAGCGTCATCTTGGTGCCTGTAATGAAACCAAATACACATACATTTTAGCGTCAGCGCCA
>NC_140171.1:36047279-36054779 GCF_963971535.1 Notolepis coatsorum
TAACAGAGCATGAGGTGAGGCGGACCTTTAAAAAAGTGAATATCAGGAAGGCAGCAGGTCCGGACGGCATCCCCGGCCGCGTCCTAAAAGTCTGTGCCGACCAACTGGCCCCAGTATTCACTGACATATTTAACCTGTCCTTAGAACAGGCTGTCATCAACCCACCTGCCTGAAGAAGTCCACTATTATCCCTGTACCCAAAAAATCCAAGCCTGCTTGCCTCAACGACTACCGCCCTGTAGCTCTCACCTCCATAGCCATGAAGTGCTTTGAGAAGCTAGTAAAGGGCTACATCTGCTCCTCCCTCCCCATCAACATGGACCCCCTGCAATTTGCATACCGCCCCAACAGGTCCACGGAGGACGCCATAGCCCATGTGCTGCACACAGCAGCATCACACCTGGACAAGAGGCAGGGGAACTATGTGAGAATGCTATTCATCGACTACAGCTCGGCATTCAATACCATAGTCCCCTCCATACTCATAGCCAAGCTCAGGGACCTGGGCTTGGGCTATGACCTCTGCCAGTGGGTCTTGGACTTCCTGACTGGCAGACCCCAGGTGGTGAGAGCAGGCAACTGCACCTCCTCATCCATCACCCTCAACATAGGGGCCCCCCAGGGCTGTGTTCTGAGTCCCCTCCTCTACTCCCTGTACACACACGACTGTGTGGCTCAGCGGAGTAGCAATACAATCATCAAATTTGCTGACGACACAGTGGTGGTGGGCCTGATCTCTGCCAACGACGAGAGGGCCTACCTGGAAGAGGTCAAGGTCCTGGCGGGATGGTGCCAGGAAAACAGCCTCTCCCTGAACGTCAGCAAAACAAAGGAGATGATTGTGGACTTCAGGAGGTCGGGGGTCAAGGACTACAGCCCCCTCAGCATCGACGGGGCACCGGTTGAGAGAGTCAACAGCTTTAAGTACCTCGGAGCCTACATATCCGAGGACTTGACATGGACCACACACATTGACAGTGTTGTGAAGAAGGCACGACAACGCCTCTACTTCCTCAGGCGCCTAAGGAAGTTCCAAGTCAGTCAGAAGATCCTTAAGAACTTCTACTCATGTACAATAGAGAGCATCTTGACCGGCAACATCACCTCCTGGTTTGGGAATAGCACTACACAAGACCGAAGCAGACTACAAAGAGTGACACGTTCAGCCGAACGCACAATTGGAGGGGGGCTCCCCACCCTCCAGAACATTTACAACAAGCGTTGCAAGGGCAAGGCTAAGAGAATCATTAAAGACTCCAGTCACCCGAACAACTGCCTCTTTGAACTGCTGCGGTCAGGCAAGCGATACCGGAGTCTCAAGGCGAGCACAGAAAGACTCAGAAGAAGCTTCTATCCCCAGGCCATCAGGCTGCTAAACGAACAATGAATGAACACTACACAACAACAACCACCAAACGCACATAGCACACACATCCACACGCACACACTCACTTTAAACAAACACACTGTAGCACCCACTCCACACACTTTATAGCACACACCCACTTTAAACAAACACACTGTAGCACCCACTCCCCACACTTTATATTTATGGATGAAGGATTGCACTACAACTCGTACACCTTACTGTAAATTGTACCTAAAATTGTACCTCATCCCATTTCTGCTTTGCACTAGATAGTACTGTACATTAGTACACTGCATAGTATTGTGTATTGTATATTATATGGTAACTCAGAACATTGTACATATGTCTATACCGAACACTGTGACCTCATTTTCTTCTTCTAAATTCATGCTATATTATGTTATTATGTTATTTGATACTATCTTGTCTAGCACAGTCTCTGGAGCGTAACAGTAAGAAGCATTTTGTATGAAAGTATTCTGTACTTCTGTATGACAACTATTAAAGAACTTGAACTTGAACTTGGAACTTGAGGTGCACTCGGTTGTAGAATCCGGAGTCAGTATAGAGGATGTGTTTATTGCCGTGGAGCCTCTCTCCACACCAGGCAGAAGGATTAATATAAATAACATCCCGCCGTTCATAAGTGACGAAATACTGATAAATCAACTTGCACGATATGGGAGGATAATTTCCCCCGATAAGAAAACTGTCATCTGGATGCAAATCTCCGCTGTTAAAACATGTTGTCTCACTCATAGACGACAGGTTTGAATGATTCTCGAGAACAACAGAGAAGAGATTGATTTGGTTTTAAAATTAAGAGTTGATGATTTTGACTACGTCGTTTTTGTGAATTCTGGAAACTCAAAGTGTTTCAAGTGCGGAGAAGAGGGACATTTCGTCCGAGATTGTGTGAGGGAAGAGGCGAGAGACGCACAATCTCAGCCTGCACGCAGTGGCAGAGCAGGGACAGAGAAGTGGCAGAGCAGAGCTGCGAGCAGTGTCAAACAGTATCCCTCTGCAGGCCGTCAGTAGTGCAGCCGAAGCTGCGCGTAGTGCAGGTACAGAGAAGGGAGGGGGGTGGGAGCTGTTTCCCCCTCAGAGGGAGCCTCAGCCCCAAGAGGAGCGAGGCACTGCGCGCAGCGCGAGGTGTAGAGAAGGGAGAAGTGTGGCAGAGCAGAGATGCGAGCAGTTGTCAACAGTATCCCTCTGCAGGACCCGTCAGTAGTGCAGCCGATAGTATCCAGCTGCAGGGGCCACAGAGTCGGTGCAGCAGGTACGGAGCAGAGCATTGGTACAGAGGAGGGGGAGGATGTGAGGGACGCTGGCCCCCCCCTCAACCAGTGGCGACTGTGGCAGGTAACAGGGGGGGGGGTGGCGGGTGGTGCAGGTACAGAGGAGGGAGGGGTGGGAGTTGCTGTTCCCCCCTCAACCAGTGGTAGTGTAGGTACGGAGGTGGGAATCAGAGATGCTGCCCCCCCTTCAACAAGTGGCGAGGTAACGGTAACAGGGGAGAGCAGATGTTTTTTGGTCCCCCCAAGCCCAACACCGCGCGTCAGGGGTAAGAAAAGGAATAAGGAAAATATGACAAGTGAAGTAATAGGAAAAAAGCTGAATGTGGTGGACAATGTAAACAGTCAGACAGTGGATGACGTGGTGGGAAGTGATGTAGGGATGGGCTCTCAGGATAAGGAAGGAGTGACAAGTTTGGTCAAAGAGAGTTAGGAGGGTGTAGAAGGCACAGGTTCCTCTCAGTCCAGCATTGGACGAGGATGAGACTGAAAAACAATGGGGGACAAACGTCTCAAGTGCTGAGGAAGATGAGTTCCCAAATGCTTCTCAAGTGTCTGATTCACAACGGAACAAATTGTATGCAGTCAGGCAGATACAGCAGTTCCTGCACACAACAAAAATTTGAGAAGTGGAAAGATTTTTTTGAAGATTTAGAGATGTTTATTTTTTCAGCAAGGACTCAAATGAGGTTGAAGAACAATGGGGGGTACACTTCCCAGGAAGTTTTAGACTGAGAAAGATTGTGCAGAAGCTCAAAAATTGGATAATGTTAATATTACCATGATAGTGGAGCCTCTGATGTATGGAGCTTGGCTGGACATTCAGGAAGGGAGTAGACCTGGGCTTGGACAGTGTCTGCAAGCAGTTGGGACAATGAAACTGAAAGATGTTGTGGATGTAGCCGGGTCAGAGGAAGTGGCTTCTTTATTGGCCTGTCACAACAGGGTCTGTCTGGACGATTGGGACTGAAGCGCGGAGCATCAGGGAACGATACCTGTTGCAGGATTATTTCGGTGGAACGGAAGGTCCTGATGAAGGGGATCTTTTTCATGCCATCGGGGGACAAATACCTGTTGCAGGATTATTTCAGTGGAACGGAGGGTCTATTTCATGCGCTGAATATAAAAACTGACACAAATGGACTGACGAGACCCTTCTTGGGTTGCTTGATGAAATATTATGTGTTGAATGGACGCATGGATACTTTTTTGTTTGGGTGGAGCTTCAATGGTTTTTTTGTTGTGTTGCAGAAGGACAGGTGTATTTAAAAAAAAATTATTGTGAGATCTCAGGTGGTTTTAAGTGTGATGGGGACACATGTTGCCCGATATAATGTGTAGTTAGTTATTTAATTGTATATTGACACACGCATTGTAATGAGAATTTATGTAAATAAAATGTTTTTCTAAAATCTAAAAATCTCTCCTCTCTCTCTCTCTCTCTCTCTCTTCTCTCTCTCTCTCTCTCTCTCTCTCTCTCTCTCTCTTCTCTCTCTCTCTCTCTCTCTCTCTCTCTCTCTCTCTCTCACACTCTCTAGCCAACAGGGCTATGAAGCATCCATTGGTGTGTTCGGGAGGGTTCTATCTTGAAGAACTTGTCTGACGTTGCATCTCTGCCGGGCCCTGACCCAGAACCTTCCGAGAAAACTGGACCACTCACCCCTGAGAGAGCGGAGCGGAAGGAAAACAGAACAGAACGAGGTTAGAATACAGAGCAGGGCAAAACTGATGGGAAAGGTTAAAGTACACAAAAACCCATTTGAATCTAATGAAGACAGAATGAGTCTTTTGCCGGTATTTTACTTCAGACAATGTTTGGAAACATGTTTCTTTAATATTGATTTAAAATATAATGTGACAGACCTGCTGATTTTCCTAGTTCCAGAGCACAAATGACACTGACCTTAGTTGTACTGTATACCATTGAGGTATATTGTCGTACTATAGTATATATTCTTAGTTGGGACTGTATACTGTTGAGGTATATTCTCGTACCATAGTATAGATTCTTAGGTTTCAATAACTTCCTTCACCCATGCTAACTCTAAATACAAGTACACAATAAAATTGGCTTAGGCTTGTACAATTAGCTTAGCCTTAGACTTGTACAATTAGCTTAGCCTTAGGCTTGTAAAATTAGCTTAGGTGTTTAACAAAAAATACAAATGTACAAAGTAACCTAGCATTTTACATAGGTGTGAAAAGGCATTGCAATTGACATGTTTAGCTGTCACACACAGTAAAGTACTTGTATTATTGGCAAATTGATGAATAAACCTTTCCAAGAGTTCACAAACTTCACATATGGAGAATTCGGACATTGAATGTAACGTTGGGGTCAGATTGGATGTGGCTGCGTCTTTGTTTAGTTGTTTTCAACTTGTTTACAAGATGCAGTAATAAGACACCAAATTATTACAGTTGACATATTTCTCATATATCAACACATATTGTAGCAACTGTTGTTTTGTCCAACATGGAGGAAAACAGGTGTGAACGGCACATTCTGTGAAAGGCCTCTATTTCTAGCATTTTATTATGAAAGAGAAACGTGAACAAATACATGAATTACATTGTTCTTGGAAACTGTGTGTGTGAATGGATGGTGTGTGTGTGTGTGTGTGTGTTGTGTGTGTGTGTGTGTGTGTGTGTGTGTGTGTGTGTGTGTGTGTGTGTGTGTGTGTGGTGTGTGTGTGTGTGTGTGTGTGTGTGTGTGTGTGTGTGTGTGTGTGTTGTGCGCGTGTGTGTGTGTGTGCACTCATATTATGTACTAGTATACATCCATCTTTAAAACTCTCAATGATGTCCCTGACCTCTCCTAGAACACTCTGATCTCATTTCCTGGACTAGGCTTTACAAAGTGATATCTCTTCATTATGAGAGAGAGAGAGAGAGAGAGAGAGAGACAGAGACAGAGAGACAGAGACAGAGACAAAAGTGAGAGAGAAAGAGAGAGAGCCACAGAGAGTGAGTGAGTGTGCGAGAGAGAGAGAGAGAGAGAGAGAGAGAGAGAGAAGAGAGAGAGAGAGAGAGAGAGAGAGAGAGAGAGAGAGAGAGAGAGAGAGAGAGAGGGGTAGATATACTGAAGGTCTTTCATTGGATGTTAGACAGTGAAGGTTGGAGAGAGATGTATACTTATAAAGAATGGTAGAGAGAAAGAGAGAGCATGAGCATGGCTGGAGAGAAATGGAGAGAGAGAGGTGTGAAAGAGAGAGACACAGAGAGCCAGAGAAAGAGAGAGAGATAGTTAGTTGTGGCAGAGTGGACGCTAATAGAAGAATGAGGGATGAGAGAAGAGGAGAGAGGAGGTCTAGGAGGTTTTAAGCAGCTCCAGAAACTGACTCCATGAGACCTCCTCACCTCCTTCTCCTCTCCTCTCCTCCTCCTCCCCCCTCTTCCTCCTCTTTTCCACCCCACTCCCCCCGTCTCTGGGATTAACTGCCGTCCCCACGACAACCACTGTCCTTTCATCAGCCTGGTTACCAGCCTGTGACAGACAGACTCTCTCTCTCTCTCTCTCTCTCTCTCTCTGGCTCTCACTCTCACACATACCCATACAACAAAGACTCTTCCAGTTTTACTTTCAACAAACAAATCTCTCTCTAGAAATGCAAGCGCTCCCATGATACTATTGTAAATGTATTTACACTCAGCACATATTCTCTCTCTCTCTCTCTCTCTCTCTCTCTCTCTCTCTCTCTCTCTCTCTCTCTCTCTCTCTCTCTCTCTCTCTCTCTCTCTCTCTCTCTCTCTCTCTCTCTCACACACACACATACACACACACACACACACACATACACACACACACACACACACACACACACACACACACACACACACACACACACACCCACGCACGAGCGCACACACACAATCACACACTCACACATGCACCCACACATGTACACACACACGCACACACACACCGTTTCTTGTTATTTCTCACACATACACATACACACTCAGAGATGGGCCTCGTTACACTCTATAATGGCTTTCCATTATGAGGCACTGCAGTTAGCATTGTTAGCTAACGATACTGCATGATTGGGCCGAGGTCTATGATCATCATGGAGAGCTTCTACTGCATGCTACATTCTAACAGCGATGCTAGCAGTACAGTTAACACTACAGCTAACCTGACCCACCAGATCGTCTGTTACCACAGAACCATCTGGGAAATTGTCCTTTGAAACTGTTTGGAATATAGGGCCGGCACTAAAAGAAGTCATTACAGCGACACCAAGCCCATAGCTGCCAGTAGTTTGATTGTGGTTCAGGTACAAGCGCATAACTTAAAGTCCGACTAGATGGATTCTCTGTGTGACCTTGTGATCTAGCAAAGCCAACTGCCGTGCAAGGTAAGTATGTCTACGCTACCCATCAAACACTAGTGGATAAAACATGCTATACTAACATGTTTGTATTAGTATGCTAACCATACTAACCATACACCATACTAATAATCCTATTGTATAAGTAGTAGGCTACTATAGTAATTTCTGGTCTGGATATTTCATATGTGGCTAAACATTGCACTTTAGGCAGTCCCACTTGTTGGCCAGCTTGGTTTAGACTCTAAAGAGGACCACGTGGGAATAAGTCATTATCTTTACTGTGTTTTATCTTGTTAGTTGTAGCCATGAAGTGTAGTAGATGAGCAGTTACACTGGGTCCTACTAATCACCCCAAAGTACCATAAAATACCATAAAATACCCCAAAATACCCTAAAATACCCCAAAGTATACCCCAAAGTACTAGAAAATACCAGAAAATACCCCAAAATACCCCAAAATACCCTAAAATACCCCAAATTACCCTATTACACTATTACA
>NC_140171.1:36059779-36127279 GCF_963971535.1 Notolepis coatsorum
CGGATGACTACAACTAGAAGAGAATCCCTCCCACCCCCTCTACGATGAGCTAGTCAGGATGAGAAGCACGTTCAGTTACAGACTCATACCCCCCCGACACTCAACTAACCGCCTCGGCCAGTCCTTCATACCAGCGGCCATCAGGCTCCACAACAGTGGGCAGGGACCGCTGCCAGACATTCAAATACTAGGAACTTCTATAACTGAGTGTGTCTGACTCCCACCTAAAAGGACAATATATAATGTATGATAACGTGTATGATAACGTATCACAGCATACATACCTTATGCATACTGCACCTTATGTGTATACTGTATACTTCGTCAGAGCATATATTTAGCATTTTTAGCATTTAGCATTTTTTGATTATATATTAGATTAGATATTAGATTATATATATTGTAACTATATTTATTGTAGGGCAAATATAACTGAGGAGGGCATACATACCCTCATCTTGCACCTTGTTGCCCATATGCACATGTCCAGAGTTAATTATATTGTTATATTGTTTACACTGCCTTTTTTTATTCTATTTTTATTTTTACTTCTCCACTGTACTATAATTCTATGATCTGTGCCATGTCTTCTATTACCTGTACCTCCCCTCCCCCTTCCCCCATGCTGCTATGATGGCTGAATTTCCCCAAGGGGCATCAATAAAGGAATATCTTATCTTATCTTAACCCTTTCACTACCACACTACAGAAGGTTAACCTATCACTACCACACTACAGAATGTTAACCCTTTCACTACCACACTACAGACGGTTAAGATAAGATAAGACGTGGCAGTGAAAGGGTTAACCTTCTGTAGTGCGGTAGTGAAAGGGTTAACCCGTTGTCGCATGGCAGTAAAAAGGGTTAACCTTATGTATTGTCGCAGTGAAATGGTTAACCCTTTTGGTAGTGTAGTGAAAGGGTTAAGAGACAAACGTCGACGGCCCTGCGTCTGAAGGCTCTGTTTGTTTCCCACTCACTCTTGGTGCTGAAGCCACTCGGCAGCTGCTGCATCTCTTCTCTCTGTGAAGCGCTGTGACCAGAACCACAGACCAGCACTCTGCAGTCCGAGCAGGCAGCAGCCAGGACGGCTATGTGAGCCACAGTCAGAGCCGAGAAGGACCCCGCCACCAGGACGTCGCTGTCCTCCGACAGCAGGGGGCGCAACGCACTCACCGCCACACACACACTCTTGTCCTGTAGATGGACGAAGATGATAACACGCATAATACAGTATGGTCTGCACAGAAAGGCCTGTCCTGAAGTGACAGGAGGATTATTATTACACATTATACATATAATTATGCACTATCCACTGTTACACACCTCAACATGCAAGCACACACATACTCCACCTCAGACATCCTATACCTACAGCTTTCTTCAAACGGGTGTTTAATAGTGTCTCAAGCCCTGTGCTAGATATCATCAACACTTCCCTTAGAACATACGGTTATCTCTATAACCATAGTTATATGAGTATAGCGAGCGCTCTGCTCTATTGGAACATATCCCATATCCAGTCTATATACTGAATACATTTCTCCACATGTACCTATACACACCCATCCGTCTGGCCACACCCCCATCCGCTCCTCTACATAAGCAGGGGTGTGGCCATACTAACAGCTCCTTCCCAAGTCTTTCACCACCAAGGCGAAGACCACGGAGTCCTCAGTGAGTCAGAGCAGAGCGCTCGCTATACTCATATAACTATGGTTATAGAGATAACCGTATGTTATATTATCGTATAGCTTACGCTCTGCTCTATTGGAACACACGAGCTGAGCTGAGCGGAAGCTCGACAAATGTACCCGCTGAGGCCCCCCACAACCATCAGAACCGGGGAGGACCCGAGCCCCCGGACCCCCCTAGTGGAGGACGGGAGGGAATCGGATCCGACTGTGCGAAGAGGGGTTTAGCAACTCAAACGCACAGGGTGAGCAGACCGTGGGACTTACCTTCCCACAGAAGAACCCACGACTACACAAACACGCAACCCACATGCCACTAGGGAACGAACGGGAAGAAACAAATGCCCCTTTACAACCCCTAATATCACGGGGTAAAGGGGAAAAACTCAACCCCCGTGGCAAGGCCGTAGCAGCGGAGCGCGAAGGAGGACCCAGCCCCAGGAAGGGACTGGACCCCCCGGAAAAGGGGGCCTGGTGAGGCCAACAACGCTGCAGCATCGAGACCCCACCAGGCGGTCACTAGTGACACCACCCCCCACATCGCCAGCGTATCGGACAGGGCCCATCCAAGAGCAGGCCCTTCCCCCCTACAGCACGCCGCCCTGAAGCACTCAAGAGGCTACACCCACAGCGGGACCAGGCAGTGCACTGGGGAGACAACCCCCAAAGAGGCCGATCCCTCAATCCAGGCAACAGGTCAAAAAGACTCGACCTGAGCCTGGAGCACTGCGGACTAGACAGGCGCCAAAGGGGTCTGCTGAAAACAGCACCCCGGCGGAAGGGGCATACGGTATGCTGTGCACCATGTCGCAGCCTCCACAAAAAAAAAACCCGACCCTCTAGAGGGGCCGAGGCAGAGAAGGCAGACACGATTGGCAGACGTCATGAAAGGTGCAGGGGCACACTCGCAGGCAGACAGGGTCAAACCCGGCCTAACCCAAGAGACGACTCCGCTACCAACACACCTGGAAACCAACCACCACCTAACAGGAGGCGGTTGTTCTTATAGCCCCCCAAGAAAAAACTCCAAAACACAACTGCGGGTATACACTGGCTATACAGCAGTACAAGTGTTTCAGTTTCCAAGAAGGGGTTAACAACAGGTCGACGAGAACGAGTCCGGACCTGGGCCCGGCGGACTGGGACGTACACAGGGATGCCAGAGGGGTACATGAACCACCTCGACAGCCCCCTCCCAGCCCCGCCAAGCAGGAGAAGAGAGGGGCAAAAAAAGAATGGAGAAGGACCAGACTCCTTTAGCACAGCGCAAGGTACAACACAATATGGACCAAGCAACAGTGAAGGATAACACACAGTGACATAATCACGAACATCTCCATAACATCAAACCCTGCAACGCCCGGGCCGACCCGGCATTTTCCCCCCGAAAAAGCACAAGTCCCTCAGGGTACCAGAACAGCAGATCTGCGCCCCGGCGGACAACGGGTTAACTGACCTGGTCCGGTGCGACCAGTACCAGTCCCGTGTCCTAATCACGCCGCCATCCCCAGTCCCAGGAGAGGGGTTAGGTACGCGTGTCGATCTAAAACATCACAGAGGCCGCCACCCGGTGGCTCACCCCAAAGGCGTGAGACCCCTCCGCCAATGCTTTGATCTATGCCGTTATCTCCCCCCAGAGATGAACAAGAATTCATCGAGACTAACCTAGTACACTGGCGCTTGGAAGAGACAAAACTCCATCCTAGTTGCCCCATAAAAACGCAGTTTCAATGATGAGCAACCAAGGCGCGCAAGCCCATGCGTGGTTCCACACAGAAGCACCCAGGGCCAGCACTATGTACACGTCGATACCCAAAACATATCAATGGTAATTCTAACAAGAACCCAGATAACGTTCCCTCCAAGCCGCCTGGGAGAGCAGCAGGAAGCTGGCCAAGACACAGATATGGGTCCCATATGACGCGCCCGAGGGAAAACACCCCTGTCAACCCTGCCCTATAAAAGAGAGGAGACAGGGAACCCCCAGAGAGAGACTTCCCATGTGAGTAATAATTGAAAAGATATATGCAACATTGAGCTACGTGTCCAAAAAGATTCATGTAACAATTGGACTAAGACTCACTGAGAGGGAGGTTTTGAAACTCACAAGGTTCTGAAACTTATGCCTGAGTCCGGTTCTACGCCTGGTCCGGCTTCTATGCCTGGCCCGGCCGCTATGCCTGAGTCCGGTTCTACGCCTGGTCCAGCCGCTACGCCTGAGTCCGGTTCTACGCCTGGCCCGGCTTCTACGCCTGGCCCAGCCGCTACGCCCGGTCCAGCTTCTACGCCCGGTCCGGCTTCTACACCTGGTCCGGCTCCCCCTCGTCGGCCCTCTGTCCCCGTTTACAGTCTCCCTGACCCTGTGCCCGTTCTCCCTTCCCCTCCAGACCCCTCTCCGGTCCTGTTTCCCCGCCCCCCTTCTCCTGTTTCCTGTTTCCCCCCCCCCCCCCTGTCTCGCACTGTCTGTGTTCGTTAATCTGCTCTCTGTCATGTCGTCATTACCTGTGTATCTGCTATCTGCTATCTGCTGTAGTCCCCTGTCTAGCCTAGCGTTATGTCTCCAGTGTGTCTGTGTGTATTGTCATTCAGTCCTGTCGTGTTTTAGTCTGTACACACTAAAAACAGATGGGTCAATTCTAGAACCCAATTTCTTGGTTAATCGTGTTGGGTTAAAATTATGGGTTAATTCTCTGAGCATAACCATTATTTGGGTTATTGAGATTTAATTTTGACCCAATTTTGACCCAATTTGTGAGTTATAATAATTATGGGTCAATTTTCTGAGACATAACCCATGTGTTGGGTCAGAGAGCTGGGTGTTTCCGCCGGGATCTGCAAAGCTACACCCCTCCCCCACTGGGAACTATATGTTCCAGTCAGTCAGACGGTCATGTTCACAGTCAACACGGTCCCACGTTCACAGTAAACACGATCCAACAAACCCTCTTCACGATCACGGAAAAGACTTCACTGACTCAAGGTAAGATCTCGTTTCGTTAGCACAGTATTTATATCTCAACCCATCCATTGTACATATTGCGTCATGTTAACCATGCACTGTGAACGTTGTGGAACTAAATTAGCTAGCTCTTCACAGCTATCTGTCGCGTCATCAGCTAGCTAGCTAGCTAGCTATCCACCGCAAGTTGCAACTTAGCTACTCATTTCTATAATCGGTTCATCTCTAACCTTGTAAAAATATGTGGTAACCTCTATTAATAAATAAGCCACACGACACGACACATAAATCATTACCGTTCAAGCATGCTACCGAAAGTGACCAAGTCTATGAGTATTACAAAGGTTCTGGCTAGTAGCTAGGCCTAGTTAACCAGTACTAGTAACGTTACTGTTATTGCTAATTTTACCGTGTTTTGGGTTGTAATGATACCAGATTAACTGGAGACTATCTATAGCTGTGTAACGTTATATGATTGATATCTTTATTAACCATATGTGTGTAATAAAGCTGTTGTCCTCTCAATGCGGTGACATAGCTGGTTAGCTAGCTAGCTACATACTGAGATTTAGCGCCATTTTGCGCCATTTTGAGGTCTACATTTCCATCATCTCTCTAATGTCCCGCGATTCGGGCATCAATTTACAACATCCTATACTAAATTAAGCAGTAGACTGCGGAAGCCAGACATGTGGTGAGGCTTTTTACACCTGAAATCAGTGCTAAATATTCTAGGCTGCTATGTCAGCAAGTATACTTGGCCTATCGTTCACACGTGGCTGAGTACTTGGGCACGCATGAGGCATTAATTAATTGCAGATGTGTTCATTTCCACATTGCTTTCTCTTTTGTTTCAGGCCAGTCTTGATGGACAGCTTTGTCGCAGAAAAGCTTATTGAGTGGCAATTGCCAGAGCTCACAGACAGTTTTAAAGGTGAGAATTTTTACTTTCTTGACCATGAAAATGTTTCCATGACAAAGCAGTATTGTATAGGATTTCAACACACATGCAGGCACACACACATTATTCTGTTCTTCATCTTGGTTCTCTGGTCCTGCCAGCCTGGTCCTGTGTTGGAGTTAGCTGCCACTGGATGGCACTGAAATTACTGTAAAAGTATTTTTGTTTTCTGTCTTTGTCTTTCAGATCAAGATATCGATGAGGAGGCGTTTCACCTTTTAGATGGCGAAACAATCCGGAACCTCATCCCCAAAATAGGCCCCAGGCTCAAGTTTTCAAAACTTTACAGAGAATTTGTAAGTGATCACTAAGTGTTCTAACATCAAGGCAGATGGCGTATACATGCTTTAAATGCAAAAGACTAATTCCTGGTGATGCCAAGTCTCTCTTTTCACATTTACGATTAGCACACAATATAATACAAGACTGATGCAGAGGGCTTCCAAGGTTCTTTAAATCATTCTTACTTATTACAGAGGGCTTGTTTCCCACATCACAAAAGCCATAATCAAAGCTGGTGATACGATAGTTTAGCTTATCTAGTGAGATAAGCTTTTGTTCTATGAGTGCATTTAACACAAGTTTAAATTCGTATGGCCCTACCCCTTCGAGGATGTCATGCATTATGTCCAGTGCCATATTGTCCGTAACATGATAAAAAGACAGACTGTTGAGGACACTGTCTCTTTTAAGGCCTGTCTGAGAGGGGTTGTCTGTCCGTAAATCCTCTGCGTGAGTATTCACATCTTGGGACAGCGTATCGTCTACCTGTGTCTGTACTTTCAAGACATCTCTGTGTATTTTGCATAAACGGCACACATGGTTCCCCGAAAAACTCTCTATGTAACCAAGTATTGCGTTCAATCCTAAATTGTCTCCCACTACCTGAACAACGGCGAATTTGACAACGCCTTGGAAGCTAGGCGTGTTAACAGTTATGCCATCCCTCTCAAGACACTTTAGTTCTTCCACAATAGGGCGCAACACTGCATCAATGCCATAGGTTTTTGCATCATCTGATTTATAGACTGCCAACAAGAAGTGTGACTGCAAATTGGATAGGATGTCTGGTGGCAAACTCTTCAAGATAAAATATATAAATCCTAACTTGTGAACCCCAGTCTTTGACCCGAGGGGGTTCACAGTTTCACAATCATCATTGTATAACAGCAATGGGATTGACACCTCTTTCAAAAAGAGTGGAGGATTTGTACAGAAATCTCCATCAAATATATCCTGAAGAGCATCACTCTCTCTCTGTTGCCATTCCATCATGGCCTGTAAAACACCAGGAAGCTCCAGTATCTTGACCAGAAGACGCTTTAGTGGAATACGCTGAAAGGTATCAGTCAGAGCAACTTGTCGAACGGTGCCAGTGGCAGAGTCTCTCCGCTGTACAAAGGTTTGGTTATCGGAGAAACACTCCTCAATTGGCTGGATGAAGTTCCCAGAGTTAGTAAAATACCTAATCTGTTTATAGTCTGTCTCCAGACCCTCGAAAGGGTTAGCTGCATCTAAAAAGTCCTGCCTGAGCTCCTCTACCTGTGGGTTTTGATCATGCCCAAACTGACTGAAAAGCGACATGGTCTTTGTTTGTAGTCTGCTCACTAAATCTCCAATTAAACTTGAGGTTTGCTGAACCACAACATTTATATTTGTAAAGGTCTGGGAAGATTTTGATCTAAGATGAGCTATAAAATGGGCTACTCTCTCTGTGATTCCCTCTTGCTCTAGTTCGTCCCATTCATCATCATTATCTTCATCTTCCTCCATGGCTTATCGACATCAGATAATGCAATGCTACAGTTTCATGTGTGGGTCTGTGTTAAGCCACAACACAGAAATTGGTCCAGGGTATGCTACCTTTCTGGCTCATTTTGAAGGCTATAATGAAATTCAAAGTGGTCTCACAGGAATCCCCCTTTTCGCTGAATTGTATGTACCGGCCAGGGTCACTGTTAAGGGTACAACATACAGACCAGGCATGACAGTGTTTATGTCCTATGACCAAGATGGAGAGCCTCAGTTTGGGCTTATTAAAGCCATTTTGGTTTTAGAACCATCTGTAAAGCTAGTTGTTCAGAGGTGGGAGACAATGGGGTTTGAGAAGCATTTCTTTGCTTACAGTGTGATCCAAACCAAAGATTTGTTGGCTATCGATGTGAAAGAGCTGCTTGATCATCACCCACTACATGCAGTCCAGTCATACAGAGATGTTGACACTTTATTCATCTCTCTGCGCTATAGACGTTTTTAGACTGTGAATGGCCATCTGAATGGCCACTGCCACTTGTAAATAGTGAGGAAAAAAATCAGGAAAGAAACACTGCCTTGATTTACTAGAAACACAGTGATAGCCTACAGTATATATTCCGAACATATTTTGAATAGTTAGTCTTTAGTTTCATGCTGTGGACTGCCTTACTCTGCTACAACTCTTCGATGACTGAGATACATTGTTGGACTGCTGGGATGGGGAAACTCCTTGGACTACTGAGATGACATTAATTGTTGTAAGTAAGAATGTGTTTAATTAAAATAGTTCTACAACTAAACACTAACCACTTTAAACCCTATGACAAAATAAATCTTCACCAGTATTTAAATTTTTCCATGTGTGTAGGCTATTGGCCATCTTGGGTGTCAATCGGTTAAATGGAAAATGACACTGCAGATATTTTGTATCTGTACACAACAACTCACTTTAACCTAAAATGCCTCTAAGCTGATAACCTTTCTTTGCTGCAAAAGGCTTCGAATGCTGAGCCACCTGCAACAAGCCTTGTTGCTACCATATCCCCCATGGAGGAATCTGCAGCTTCTGGATCAAGCCAGGAGGTCTCCACCATAGAGGAATCGAGGGCAGCAGACCAGATTGTGATTCTACGACCGGTTCCACTATTTGTAAGTTGTTCAAGAAGCATGGATGGATCTGGAAGCACTTGGAGCCAGTACATATCTCAGAACTTCAATACTTAAACTAACTCATCTATACTCTTGTCAGTATTTAGACCGTGGCTATGTAAGTTTTCTTCGTCCAGCCGAGTTCATAGAGAAATGGAACATTTGATGAGTAGTAATATTAGTAGAAAATAAGGAGTCATTTTTCTCTCGCATCACATACAGGACACCCAATGTTAACCCGTTGAGTAACAAGTTTTTCTACAACTCAAGTTCAGACCTATGTTGCTCTATTTCAGTAGCACTAAAAGTGAGTTTTCTTTATTGTATCAGAAACTTCAGAATGTAATCTTTCCAAAGAGACCAGGATCATGCATGTGCTATAAGTATAAAGTATAGTATTTTGTGTTGTGTTTGTAAATAGCTGTTACGAAATTGGAGATCATTTTTAGATAGTTAATTTACAATGTGTTGTATATATGTTTCTATAGAATCGACCCTGCCAGAAGAAAGGGCCCAGCAGCAAACGGAGTGGCTGAAACATAACCTGGAGCCCTTCACTCAAGTTCAGGAGTACATGAAGGACACCGTCCTCTACAGAGCCAAGTGGATTCGGGGAAATCACTCCAAGAACATAGAAGAGGTCATTACGGAGTACCCTCGCCTCACCAGCCCAGGCATGGTATGGATCTACTGTAACATATTGCATCTACAAGGTTTTGTACTGCTTTACTGCCCTGTTGGAACACTCCCCCAGATATTGATAGATCAAAACACATATATACTAAGGCTGTCAAAGTTAACGCGGTATTAACACGTTATCGCCCGATTCTATTAACGCCACTATTTTTTTTAACTCACGATTAACTTTTAAGATTTCTTTTTACTAGACTATTCAGGTGTATTATTGATGCTCTCATTGATACTATGTTTGTTTCTGAAATGTGTGTGTGTGTGTGTGAGATATAGAGAGAGAGAGGGGGGTGAGAGAGAAGGGAATGGGCAAGAGAGAAAGAGAGCTGGGAGAGTGTGTGTGAGAGAGAGAGGGGGGTGTGTGTGCGATTACTCAGCCCTTGTGTTGGTGAATGTAACAAGTTCCTAACATTTTCTTTCCCCTATTATTTCATGTACACTTTATTCATTGGTTTAATGAATTTTCTTTCTTTTAAGTTATTTTGTGCATCACTCTGTTTTGAATTTGATGCAAATTTGCAATGCATGAGGGTCATCCTTTTGTGTTAAATGACTGCATAACGAAAGCATTTGTTGACTCGCATGTTGATAAGAGAGTATTAAAACTTGGAACTTGAAAAAGATCCGTTTAAGGTAGAAAACATTTGATTAATTTGTGATTAATCGCGAGTTAACTATGGACAATCATGCGATTAATCGTGTTAAATATTTTAATCGATTGACAGCACTAATATATACATATAGAAATACGGGACTTAGCGTCTACCCATCTCCCTCCTCCTCCATCTCTTCCCCCACCTTCCCTCCTGCTACTTCACCTATTCCACCTCCTCCTCATTTGTACGTTTTGCGTTACGTACGGCTGTCCTTAAGAATGCTACATGCTTGGACTCTGGTCCCTCAATATTATATATATAACGTGCTGGAGAAACTCCCATGCATGAACACACTGCCTGGGGCACTTTATGTTAAATACATAAAATGCTTTAAAACACGTATCAACTGCCCCGAGCATTGTGCTTTCAGGGTGTGCCCGACCTGCATAGATCACGAATGCCTGAGCACAACATGTGTGTGCGATTACTCAGCCCTTGTGTGGGTGAATGTAACAAGTTCCTAACGTTTTCTTTCCCCTATTATTTCATGTACACTTTATTCATTGTTTTAATGAATTTTCTTTCTTTTAAGTTATTTTGTGCATCACTCTGTTTTGAATTTGATGCAAATTTGCAATGCATGAGGGTCATCCTTTTGTGTTAAATGACTGCATAACGAAAGCATTTGTTGACTCGCATGTTGATAAGAGAGTATTAAAACTTGGAACTTGAAAAAGATCCGTTTAAGGTAGATTTTTTTTAATTAATTTGTGATTAATCGCGAGTTAACTATGGACAATCATGCGATTAATCGTGTTAAATATTTTAATCAGTTTGACATGAAAGCACTTTTTGATGTCCACACGCCGTGACATGTATATGCAACAAGTGTAATAAATGTTGAAGTTAAATGTATTCTATGCCTTGGTCTGTTCTTTTCATTGATTTCAGCACATTTAGACTGTTATACCTTTCAATCAAGCATCTGTGCCAACCTAATGTAGTGTACTAACTATAGCAGTTGTGTTAATAGGCCCTTTTCACAGCAGCCATCTTGACACAGCAGGGTAAACCTACATCCTGTGAACCAGACTGACACATGTGTAACTAATCATGTTGCTGTGTCCATCTGTTGGTCAATCGTTGTCAATCTGGCTCACAAGATGGCTGCTGTGAATAGGGTCTATTTGACCCTTTTGATGTACATTTACATTTACATTTAGTCATTTAGCTGACGCTTTTATCCAAAGCGACTTACAAGTTCTGTGCGACAAGACAGCAAGAAGGGTATAACTCTATCAGCTGAGTAACAATGTTCATCAAAGTGTTGCGTGTTACAGTGTAGGTTAGTTTATTAGGACAAGTGCATGACAGTAAGGTTAGTCAGGGTTAGATTTTTTTTTTTTTTTTTTATCATTTCAGATAATGGTTGAAGAAGTGAGTCTTTAGTCGACGGCGAAAGATTGGACGGGATTCGGCTGTCCTAACTGGGATGGGTAGTTCATTCCACCATTGTGGGGCAAGGACTGAGGCTGAGGTTAGACTAGTGTATTCCTGGCGTTTTTTTATACGTTTTTGACGACGTTTGATGTCCTATCTACACAGAAACGCGTTTTTTGGCGTTTTTTTGTGGATACGGCTGAAACGCAAAATTGTGTTTGCGTTTGGAGATACGCAAAAAAACGAGTCGACAAACAGCGTGTAGTCAGCACGCTACCGTTGTTGCGAAAACGCCCATGCGCAGTAGATACCATCTGCGTGCCCTTCCGGTGACAGCAGAGTGTGTGTGTGTGTGTTTGCTTGGGACAGAGCTCCGTGTCCCAAATAGCTTCAGCTACCATGTGTTGTCAAGTTATTGTTATAAGGACCCCAGTCCAAGCTACAACAGTCTGCATTCCCTTAACAATTGTTTGTATTGAGCCGTATTGTATTGTACCCATATGCAATATGTTAAATAAAGTTTACATCCATTCATTCTGCTAGCATTACCGATGGCATGAGCAGCTGGCTAACGTGAGCTATCAGGATTCAGACCCTGTTAGCTCAGAGTTCCTCTTTCAACTTAAGAAGCATTAAACAAAATGGCCCAGTCATCTATTCACCTTTGTTTAATACACACAGCGTTGTCTCTAATGTTATCTAACTACTGATAGCTCGCGATATCATCAGTTTTGATGCTGGCTAAGTAGCGTGAGCTAACAATGCTAGAATGCTACCGATCGTTTTTTAGCCTAAACTATCCGCTCTTGGTGGTCACTTGTGTTGATGTTAGTTTTGTTTCATCAACAAATGACAGGCAGAACACACAGTGAATGTATCCGTTTTGTTTATTGCACTTTTATTAGGCTTTGCTGAAAAATTATTGCTGCATTGAGTAAAGCAAGATGGTGGCGCGGCATAGGCGCCGGCCTGCCTTATTGACATTTCTTTGCTGGAGCTTCCACCAGGAAGTGTATTGGCACATTCGTTCTGATTGGTTGAAATTGCCTTCATGTTTGCCACCTACTGCCACCTACTGCTTTGGCAGTGTACTACATCAGTATGCTCTGGTGACAAAAACGAAAAAAAAACGAAAGTGTGACTCGAGGCGCATGACGTCGCGGCGATACGCGGCGATGCGTATAAGAAAACAATACGAAGATGATACGAAAGGTGTAACCTCAGCCTGAGAATAGGCGGCTTCTCTTTGATGACCCTCCGGGAGCTTGGATAGGAGTAGATCTGAGGCGGCCAGAAGATGCAGAGCGTAGGGGTCTTGAGGGTGTGTAGTTAGAGACCATTGACCGGAGGTAGGCGGGAGCGGTTCCCTTTGCCGCAAGATTCAGTCAAAGCAACTATTTTGACCCTTAAAATGGGTTGTTTGTATAAACCAATACGGGGTCAAATCAACTAGGAGGTTGGGTTATTTTGACCCTTAAAATGGGTCGTTGGTATAACCCAATATGGGGTCAAATCAACTTGGAAGTTGGGTTATTTTGACCCTTAAAATGGGTCGTTGGTATAACCCAATATGGGGTCAAATCAACTTGGAAGTTGGGTTATTTTGACCCTTAAAATGGGTCGTTGGTATAACCCAATATGGGGTCAAATCAACTTGGAGGTTGGGTTATTTTGACCCTTAAAATGGGTTGTTAGTATTCGTTTATTTGACCCAAGTTATGGGTCAAATGAAATAACCAATAATATTGGGTCAAATTAACCCACACACTGGTCGGGCCCTTTTTGACCAGTGAATTGGGTCAAAAATAACCCAAATTGGGTCAAATTTGACCAATCTGTTTTTAGTGTGTAGTCTCCCCAGCTGTCGCTCATTATAAACACGTTTCGCAATTATGCCACATCAGCTGTAAAGGAATGTGAATCACTACCCACTTTCAAAAACACTCTCAAAGAACACCTACGGGAGACTGCAATTCGAAACTGGCCCCTGCAAATGTCCTAACCCAACCCCCTCCAATGTACAGTAAATGACCAAGTATGGCTTTGTCAATATTCCAATGTACAGTGTACAGTGACCCCCACCCACCCCCTACCCAACCACCCCCCCCCCCCACCCCACCCACCCAACCACCTCCAATGTACAGTCCCCCCCCCCCAACCCTACCCCACCTACCCAACCTCCTCCAATGTACAGTTTCTATGTCAAATGTATATACTCTCCTTTCTGGACTCTTTTTGTATCACAAACAGTACATTTGCAAATCTGGTATGTCATAAATGTATAGATGTAGCAGTACTGTCTATCTGTATGTCGTGTGTGTCATATATGTTATGATGAATTGAAAATGGGGGACCCGAAAGTCTTTCTCTGGTCTGCATCCCCTTAACAATTGTATGTCTCATATCACTCATGAAGCTCCCTGTACTCCTCTCGTGTGCCATTCCTGCCATTCGCAGAATTGTTCATTCATAGTAAGTGTATTCTAGTGTCCTTGTTTTGTTGCTCTCCTTGTTTTCGAGTCCCAGTCCGTTTCTGGTCAGGTTTTGTTTGTAGTCTGTTTTGTGCCTCCACCTCGTGCCAGCTCAGCTGCGGCGTTTACGTTTGTCCCTTTACGTTGTGCTTCGTGTAATGTACTTTTGTTGCTGCCGCTAGTAAAAGCCCTTTCATTGTCACCGTCGCCTACTGCCTCATTTCTCTACTCGCTCTCTGTCCTGCGCTTAGGTCCAACACTCCCTCACGCTCCACCCCACCATTATAACACTATGCTCCAGCAGGCTTTTGATCTGTCTCCATCAGTGTCATTCAGCTGGAGACAGAACTCACTGTTCAAAACTGGGTCAATGGTACAGGTTTCACCCTAGGAGAGGAACGCCTGTAACACATACCTGTATGTTGAGTGTGTGTTCAGCAACCAGCTTGCTGTGCTGCAGCAGTGGGAGGAGGTGGGAGGGGAACATCAGAGTGTCAGAGCAGAGAGGGTCCCTGCAGAACGTAGACCCCGCCAGATCACTCACATGCTCCACCTCGTGCACGCCCTCGCCTCGCAGCCCCTCGCACGCCTCCGCTACACTGCAGAGACGCCAGGAGAGAGGTCAAACGTTAGCTGGACGATGGTGTCTGTTGTCTACGTTTGAAGAAAGAACAATGAGAAAGGGTGGAATCCGAGATGAATGTGTTTGGTTGGTTTTTCCGCTTCTTTATCTTCCCTTCCTGATGTGTGCGTGGCCCTCTTGATATGTCCTTGATAGGAATGTCATGAATCTTAGCTCATTTTGTCTGTATATTGGAGTGTGTGATACACTAAAAGTCATGTTTGTTTTTTTATTGCATTTTACATTGTGTGTGTGTGTGTGTGTGTGTGTGTGTGTGTGTGTGTGTGTGTGTGTGTGTGTGTGTGTGTGTCAGGGGCGGGGCTAGGGGGTGGCTACTTGGGCTCAAGCCCTCTTGATATGTCCTTGATAGGAATGTCATGAATCTTAGCTCATTTTGTCTGTATATTGGAGTGTGTGATACACTAAAAGTCATGTTTGTTTTTTTATTGCATTTTACATTGTGTGTGTGTGTGTGTGTGTGTGTGTGTGTGTGTGTGTGTGTGTGTGTGTGTGTGTGTGTGTGTGTGTGTGTGTGTGTGTGTGTGTGTGTGTGTGAGGGGCGGGGCTAGGGGGTGGCTACTTGGGCTCAAGCCCCGAATGTTTTCTGAAAAGCCCCGAATCTATTTAATTTTTTTTTTTTTTTTTTTGACAATTCATCATTGTTACATGAAAATATGTTTGCACCAGATTTAGCAGAAGCTAATTTCCATCTGTGGTCTATCCAGCTGCTAACTGTATTTGAGTGAGTTAAGTCTTGGTGTCATGGTAGACTCAGACCTAAGCTTTAAATCACAATCAACAAGTTGACAAAAACTTAATTCTTCCACCTTAGAAACATAGCTAAAGTACGGCCATTTATAAATCAAAAGGACGCTGAAAACCAGATCCATGCCTTTATTTCAAGCCAACTCGACTACTGTAATGCACTCCTTACCGGCCTCCCGAAGAAATACGATGATAACTATTTTATTGCAATGCACTATTGCATTATTTTATTCTATTTTACTAACTATTTTATTGCACTGCACTATTTTACTTTGTATCAGTGAATCATAGACGCCTGGCCATAAGAGCATTCGGAGCATCTCTGCTCTCCCACTATTGAACTTGGGGGAGCAAAGGTATGCTCTTGCTCCACCACTTTTTGATCATATGAAAAATATGATATATCCCCCCCCAATATATAAATTTAACCATAACTACGTTATGGTTAACTGAGTTTTATAGTGAAAAGAGCAGCTTTATTGGTCAAGATTGAAGGCTCTATATTGCAGGAAATTGCACGTACAGGTTAATTAAATTCAAAAAAATCCACCCCTGGTGTGTGTGTGCGTGCGTGCGTGCGTGTGTGTGTGCGTGTGTGTGTGTGTACCTGCTCCTGAGTGTGTTGACCCATGCATAGAGTGGCAGCAGGCTAGCTCTGTGCTGCTTAGTCCTCACAGGCTCAGACAGGAAACAGGAAACGCTGAGCAGGCCCTGCCTCACTCTGTAGCAGGCCAGAGAGGCTGCCAGCTTGGTCTTACATCTGCAGTCATTCACACACGTGTACACACAGGCACGCACAAAGGCACGCATGAATGCACATAATGCAGCACATGCATATGCATACATGCATGCACACAAATTAACACACACACACTAGGGCTGTCTTAAATACTTCGAAGCTTCGTTCGATGCATAGGATTCGAATATGAAAATAAAATTTGAATATATAAAAAAAATTATAATAATTTGATCTCGAAGCCTCGAATTAAAATCAAATCTCGGCCCGAAGCTTCGAATTCCAAAAAATAATTCAAAGGTCAGCCCTAACACACACACACACACACACACACACACACACACACACACACACACACACACACACACACACACACACACACACACACACACACACACACACACACACACACACACACACACACACACACACACACACACACACACACACCTGTACAGAGAGCTTTCTAGGTTCCTGACTTCTGGCAGAAGTCCCTCCTCTTCCTGTGCCCGACGTTTTAAAATGAGGAACTTCCTGTCCTGGAAGTCAAACAGCATCACCATCGCCAACGGCAACAAGTCGTCAGACTGCAAGGTAATTATCATCATCATCATCATCACCATCATAATTATCATCATCATCATCATCATCATCATCATCATCATCATCATCATCACCATAATTATCATCAACACCATGATCATCTTCACCACCATCATCATCATTATCATTATCTTATATAATACCTTATTCTGTTCCTTCTCATCCTCCTCCTTCTCATCATCATCATATGATACCAACATGTTTCTCTCTCTAAATCCTGTCCTCTCTTACTCCTGCTTGGCTCCCTCGATCCTCTCCCTCGTTTTCTCCAGGTCTGTCACTATATGTGGGCAATGGGGTCTGAATGTGACAGTGAAGGAATGTAGTGGAATCCTGATCCTGAGCGGAGTGTCATAGCTTTTATAGTTCTACCATGAGACGACCTGTCAGCCTATATGCTACATAGTATTCTATTCATCCCTAAAAACAGCCATAATTCACAACACACACACATACACACACACACTAGGCTTGCCGCTGTAGTCGGTTCCACCCAGTACATTACTTGCCCACCGCCCCCACCGGCAGGGCCGTGCAGAGACCTTTAGAGGGGCAGGTGCTCAAATTTTTAAAAGGGCACATGTATGAAAAAAATTTAGAACACCAACTACAGCGTAACGTAACCAGCCAAACTATAGCTAGCATTACCAACCAATATTCAGAGAATGTAACACGGAATCGTACAACAAACATCAAACAACAAACATGCATCATACTATATGATTACACCTTAGAATAGTTTGGGATTTATCAAAGATTCCAAATGTATTATAATTATTTGAAGATTCCTCAATTGCAGACTCCTCTCAGGCTTCTAGAGGACATGAGTAGTTGGTGTACCTGGACATTGCTTACAGTCATCCAAGCAGAAACTGACAAGAAACAGCAGACAAGAAACAGCAGACAAGAAAGCACTGCTGCTGTGCACAGAGCAGGCCCAGGCTGTACAGTTATGAATATATATGGCTGCACTGTATGCATCTATGCTGTAATGCAGCGGTTCTCAAACTCAAACTACGGGTCACGACCCAAAGTGGGGTCGGGGGGAGTTGCATTGGCAACAAAAAAAAAACTCTGATAGAGTTTCCCCCCCGGCAGCTGTGTGTATTTGCCATGTCTCGCCCCTTCATCAATGGAGGCCGACACACGTATTCCAATACACATCTCACTACACCCTGCGCATTTATAATCGCGGGAGGGGGGTCTGGTCTTTTGTGTGCAACCTGGACGCGCAATGGATAGGTTTGTTGTCAGAAGCGTTGCTGGTTGGCTGCAATGAAATGGGCTCTGTGCATAACCAGCTGCTATACCACAGGTGAGGTGACAGAGTATTCGCCTTTGTTACGTAACTCGGAGAAGAAGTGCAGATTTTCGTTGCAGACAAAAACAACACATTGGCAGAGAAATGTGCTGATAATGAGCTGGAAACTCTGTTAGTGGCACTCCAGGATAATCAGCGGATATTTGGGGGTATTTACTCAGCTTGATGGCTTGTTGTAGGAACAGAATGCAGGAGGCGCTCAATGATCTTTCGTGTGACAAGCTACTGAAAGTCAAGTTCACTGGACAGGCCCTCGCAAAGTTCTGGATATCAGTCCGGAACGAGTACCCAGTGTTGTGTAATGCTGCGCTGATAAAGCGTGTCCCCTTCGCATCAACATACCTCTGTGAGGGCGGATTTTCAGAGTAGAAGCGGATCTCTGCCAAAGCGCACGTGAGCGCATTTTCTTTTCATGTTCTGGCAACATATTTTGGCTAAATATGCCTCGTTTTATAAATGTGTATACAGAAACAATTCCATTGCTTTTGTTGATAATATTCAGTAATTTCATTGATAACATAGTGTTGTAATTTCATTTTCGAAACAACGTATGCTTTTATTTTGATATTCCTTATTTCCATGTTGAAATTACGCGATACATTAAGGCTGAGGTTAGACTAGTGTATTCCTGGCGTTTTTTTATACGTTTTTGACGACGTATCATGTCCTATCTACACAGAAACGCGTTTTTTATTCCTAAATAAAATGGGGTTGTGGTATAAAAAAGTTTGAGAACCCCTGCTGTAATGTAATATATAATGAAGCAAATACAACACAATAATATATTTTAGCTGAGGTTTATTATTAACAGTAAACACCATTTATTTGGTCACTTAAATTGTTATTCATTGCAACAATAGAGAACAGAACACACACACACACACACACACACACACACACACACACACGTGACACACACACACACACACACGTGACACTCACACACACACCATTAGATCCTCTCCTCCCGGTTCACAACTGAATCTTCATGTTGGCCATGTCCCGAAAAATGTCTATGACATCATTGTGGTTGATTGGAACATCCTTGTCAATTGCCTATAAAAGAAGGTCTGACAACCTCTCCTCTTTGCAGAGCCTGAAAATGTGGAGCAAAATGTAACTATTTCAAAGTTGTCACAGGGACACAGAAACTTGGTGATTGACTTCTCAAGGGGGTTACATGGTGTAATATAGGCATATTCGCCCATATGGTGAAAAACGAACTGAAGTATTGCTTAATCTTCACAATCAGACCCACTATAACAGATGATGATCTGAATGCTTTGAAACAAATTAAACTCACCACCACCCATTACATTTCACTCTAAAAGCGACTTGCATGCATGGCTCATTACAGTAACAATTATTGCTTATGGCACGTCTAACTAACAGAGGTAAACGTTATAGTTGATATGATACGACTTGCTACAAAGGGTGATAGCTAACATGTGGGCTAACGTTAGGTAATGTTTGGATGGATGCTAATTAGCTAACCTAAGCACATCACATTGCCGAGATTAACGTTAGCAAGAAGAAGCAAGCATAGTCTTATTTTCATGTATTTGTGGACAGCTAGTGAACAAAAGTCTTTCTTTGTTGCAAAATATGATAGTTCTTAATCTTGGTTGCTAAAATATTTGTTATGGAAAACAATAACTTTATTACCGTTAGCTGCTGGTGCTGACTTCAGTTGCTGCTTAAAACCAGCTGACAGACGGGCAAACGTGAGGCGAGATGCTCGGTTTGCACTAGATTTCTATTATAAGAGGGAGGGCGACACGTCGTATAACGTAACATAACAGAAAACCATGCACCTCAGACAGACAGGCATTCAAATATTTATTTTTATTTATAATATTATTAATTGTAAAAAATATTCTTGATGAGGACCATGGGCACTGCCCTTTACCAAAAAAATAAAAAAAATATAATAATAATAATAAAAAAAAATTATTTAAAGTTTTTTAAAGGGCACTTTGGTCATCAGGGGACACATGGACAAGTGCTTTGGCACCCAAAGCTCATCTGCATGTGCCTGCCCACCAGTGTATGTTTACATTTTTGGTAACACTTTATAATAACACTCAGTTATAAGACCTTTATAAGGTATTTGTAGATAATGAACAATCATGAACAAACCATTTATATACATTCGTAAATTATTATTAAATCATTTCTAACTATATTTTTATAACATTTACAAATGAGTTCTACATTATTTATAACTAATTATCAACATTGTTTGTACTTGATTTGTTCATCATTAAATAATGTTGTTTAATGTAGTAACACATTTGTAATGAAAAATGGATATGAAAAAACTACTATACTGTGCATTTATTTGATTTGTAAAACAATCTTAAAAGATCTATAAATCATTTGCAGATGGTATTGTGTGCCCTAATCTAAAGTGAAGACTATTCATCATTAACAAATGTCTAATAGTTTGTTTATTTGTGGACTTTTATGAATACACACAAAGCAATTACCACACTTGTCTTTTCATGTTTAACAAATTATTTGTTAAGACATTCATAAAACATCTATAAATCATTTGCAGATGCTATTACATGCCCTAATCTAAAGTGAAGACTATTCATCATTAACAAATGTGTAAAAAGCATGGGGCAGCACAAATTCCTTGGCTCTTTTGATGTACATGGTATATATAACAGGTATGTAGCTTCTATTCAAACAGACTGGAACAAACATGAAATCTCACTCGCGTGAGACTCCCTCTACATACTCAATACCTGGCCAGGGTACTCCTGGGTCCTAGTGTCCCCCATGTTACGTTATGTGTGCACATGCATTTTATGTTAATAAAATTGCATTTATCTATAGTCCTAATTCTGTCACTGTTTGATGTCACAAAGAAGGGTGGATCCGAAAGCTGTCAACATTTGTAACGTGATGAAAAGGTCAACAAATAATTAACTGTATTAGACATTTGTTAATGATGAATAGTCTTCACTTTAGATTAGGGCACACAAGTGGGCGGCTGAGTGGCACAGTGGGCAAGGCGCTCGCCACTAACGCAGGAGATGCTGGTATCGAGCCCAGCTCTCTGCGTTGCTACCGGCTTGGCCGGTCGTTCATACTAACACAATTGGCAGTGTTAGAGGGTGGGAAAGCCGGTGGGTGGGGATTGGACGTTGTGGACAGCGACTCCTACAGGTCGTTTGGTGCGCCTGTACAGCAGAATCAGGAAGTATCGGGGGCAGCGTGAGCCTCCCACGCGTTACTCCTCGCCACTGAGCGATCGTGCTGTTCAGGTGAAAATAATAATAATAATTCATTTATTTTGTATAGCGCTTTTCAAAGACCCAAAGTCGCTGACAATAGGCAAAAAATAAACAAAGAAAACAAAGAAACATAGAACCACAGGGAAATGGAGGACAATAAGAATACACAGGAACTGTGAGGGTTCGGTGTGGGTAGGTGAGGAGACCCCAAATGCAGAACAAGATCAGAGAGAGTAGAGGCAGAGACGACGGAATGAAATGAAGGGCTTTTACTTTGACAGTTTGCAAGCAACAATGATACACATTACAAACGGTAGCAAACAAAAACGAACTGTAAAAGCCAGAAAACAAAACTCAGCAGAGCTGGAAAAAGTGGACTAGGGATAAGGAACGGACTCACAGGAAAATACAGGAGTGAACAGAGTGAGTGACCGAATACAAGGTTGCAAAACAAAACAATGACAATGGCGCAACAAGGAATGTGAGAAACGGGGAGGAATAAATACTACCCGTGATTACTAATGAGTGCCAGATGGTTTAAGACCAGGCATGGCCAAGACTGGTGAACACAAAATATTAGTAAAAGGAAATCTCACACTATAAACATATATGTAAAGGGAATATCTCCACACTAGAAAAATATATATAAAGAGACAAACCCCTACTGGAAACATATGTAAAGGATAAACCTTTCAGGAAACATATGTAAAGGATAAACCTTAATGGGAACATATGAAAACGGGGAAACACAACATGAATAGAGGCAGCACAGCATTAAAAGTATTAATCATAGTATTAATAGTATCCAGCAAACCTAGGAGGTTCAGTATCTGGAGTTGCTGCGTTTGGCCACCAGAGGGAGGCAGAACACCACTGTTCATATTGTTCAGGTAGGGTCCCTGGCTGGGACCATGACAGGAACATAAAACCACGAGTAAACGGATAACAAATAGGGGAGTGAGTATGGGAGACAGTTGGGAGGAGAGTAAGGGAAAACCAAGGGGGGTAGGAGAGGAGAGAACGTGGGGCAGGGGGAAATGGTGGCGAGTTGGAGGAGGGTGGTTATGGGTAAGGAAGGTTGAATGCTTGGGAGAACAGGTAGGTTTTGAGTCTGGATTTGAAGGTGGAGAGTGAGGGAGAGTCTCTGATGGTCTGAGGGAGGGAGTTCCAGAGTCGGGGTGCAGCTTGTGAGAATGCCCGGTCACCAAAACTTTTGAGTTTGGATGACGGGACAGTGAGGGAAAGAGTGGAAGAGGACCGGAGGGAACAGGTGGGGCGGTAGGGGAGAAGGAGGTCAGTCAGTTAGGGGGGGGGGGGGCAGGCTATGGAGGGCTTTGAAGGCGAGGAGTAGTGTTTTGAAGTTAATGTGTTCCTTGATCGGGAGCCAGTGGAGGGAGTGGAGGACAGGAGTGATGTGTTCACGGGACCGGGTGTTAGTGAGGAGGCGGGCGGCTGAGTTTTGGACCATCTGCAGTTTATGGAGGGAGCGGGAGGTGATGCCAGTGAGGAGGGAGTTACAGTAGTCCAGGCGGGAGGAGATGAAGGCGTGTATGAGGGTTTCAGCAGCAGGGGGGGAGAGGCAGTGATGGATTTTGGCAATGTTGCAGAGGTGAAAATATGAAGTTTTGACAATGGGGGTCAAATGAGAGGGTGGGGTCGAGGATGAACCCGAGGTTGCGGACTAGGGGGGAGGGGGTGATGGTGGAGTCATTGATGGTGAGTGTGATGGGTCCGGATCTGGTGAGGGTGGTGTTGGTGCCAATGATGAAAAGTTCTGTCTTGTCGCTATTTAATTTGAGGAGGTTATGGGTCATCCAGGTTTGTAGTTCAGTGATGCAGGATTCAATGTGACTGAAAATATGCGACAGCTGGGAAAAGATGCGACAGCTGCCTCCTCATGTACCGGAGGGGACACGTGATGCAAGGCTTGGTCCTCACTGCAGCCGACCAGTGGGAGGCATAGTCTAGCAACGTTCGAGACAGGGGAGGGGAGAATTGAAGGGAGAATTGGCGAGGCGAAATTGGGATGGGAGAAAAATAGAAAAATAAGGAGAGAAAGTGGATGCAAAAAAAAGATTAGGGCACACAATAGCATCTGCAAATGATTTATAGATGTTTTATGAATGTCTTAACAAATAATTTGTTAAACATTAAAAGACAAGTCTGGTAATTGCTTCGTGTGTATTGATAAATGTCCACAAATAATAAACTATTAGACATTTGTTAATGATGAATAGTCTTCACTTTAGATTAGGGCACACAATAACATCTGCAAATGATTTATAGATCTTTTAAGAATGTTTTACAAATCATTTGTTGAACATGAACAAATAAATGGAGGTATAGTCGTTTTCATATCCATTTTTCCAGCATCTACAAATGTTGTACATTATTTAATGATGAACAAATCAAGTACAAACAATGTTGACAATGAGTTATAAATAATGTATAACTAATTTGTATATGTTATACAAATATAGTTCTAAATGATTTAATAATCATTTACGAATGTATATAAATGGTTTGTTCATGGCGGAGCTGAGCGATCATGGAGTAGACGTGTTTCACATGAGCTCCCTTCTACCGTGCAGAATATACGTTTCTCCCCATTAGTCTTTATTTTATTTTTATTTGTTTTTTGTCTGCTTGCTAATTCGTCGTGTTTCAAATACTGTCGTCGACTTTTTTCGACTTTCTGCAATGTCGGTGGTGGAAACCAGATCCATGAGCGCCCCAACCAGCAAACCACCACCGGGCCTGGCCGCACCATCGCCCGGTGTCGGTGAGATAAGCGAAGCTGTGCTCTTGGTCATGACCAAGCTACATGCAGAGTCTGAGACACGCTCCGCTGAAGCACAAAAGAAAGTGCTGGCGGATTTTTGTGTCAACCTTCATCGAGAGATATCAGAGGAAATAAGGCTGGCGGTCGTCCCGCTGATAGACAAGATGGAGTCGCTGCACGCTGTCTCCTCGGCTAATGCTATCGAGCTAGCTGCGCTAACGACGGAGGTATCATTACAGGGCGAGAAGATGGTGGATCTCGAGTCCTCCCTGCTGGCTAGGCAGGCTGAAGTTACCAAACTACAGTCGGTAATTGAGGAAATACAGTCCCGGGAGAGACGCTACAACATCAGGATTGTTGGAGTACCGGAGGGCAGCGGGGAAGGCCGTCTCTCTGAGACCATGCCGGAATTGCTGCAAAAAATACTGGGAAATGACGTCCTCCCCTCGCCTCCCGTCTGTGAGTCGGCCTACAGAGCGGGCAGGTCCACTCCTGGTGTGAACAAAGAGCCGAGGCCCATCATCGCCAAGCTGAACAGGCTTCAGCAGAGGGAACTCATCATGCGGTCGGCTCGTGCCAGAAGGGGTAATCTGAGGCTTGGCGATCACAAAGTGGCCATTTTCGAAGACTTTACACCGGAGGTTCAAGCACAGAGAGGCGAATACAAAGTGGTCTTGTCCAGGCTATGGAAACTAGGCCTGAGGCCCACGCTATTCGCTCCCGCGAAATTATCTGTGTTGGATAAGGTCGATGGTCGGCGTTCATTTTGGTCGTTGGATAAAGCGAAGGAATATCTCGAGGGGATACCCGAGAATGTAGCTTGATAACTATATCGGGTGAGTGACTTGGCGATGTGGGCCTGAATACATTGTTAGGGCCGGCTATTCACAAACACTTGCTGTCATGCCCAGACATGCTAACTGCCCACTGCCCATCCAACTAGCGGGGCTTCCCAATGACTTCTGTTACTTGCTAAAGCTGACCTCATGGTCGTACTTGTGTATCGCCTCTTTGGAAGCTAACGAGCTAGCTGAACAATGTACATAATAGACTAACGTGCTATCCGGATTCATCACTAGCTTACGCGCTAGCCTCGGGCTAGCTAGCGGGCTGCGTCTATCGTCTGCGCTGAGACATTCGAGACCCGTTAATATTTACGCACTTTGGTTGTTGTTGCTGTTTAAGTGTAATCGGCTCGCACAATTCAACGGTGATCGGGTCCTTAACTAACTTCTTGTATGCTGTTATTTTTATATCCAGGCTGTTTTGAGCTTTGGGCTCCGGTAGGAGAAGATCGGTTGAATATATATATAAACAAGATATGATAACAGGTTGTGTCAGGTATTGCTTTTTACCATCCCCGGGTTAATGAATGTGTTTAATTCTATTCTTACATAGGTTATGTCATTCCAGCCGTGGTGCCTGATCAGAGGGGAACTTACAGGTGTGCACTTTGACCATAACCCCCTTTTCCCCTTCTTCTTATTATCGTTGTTTAAATGACATTTGTTTGCACAATTTACCTGGAACCCGATCCTACCTTAGACTATATGCTGGTATGCTCTAATTTAATTTTGTTTTGAATTTTCCTTTATCCATTTGTACTATAACATTGCGACGTTGATGCGCAGACTCGGAAATAGATGGTTGCAGGGTTGATGTTGAGTTGTTATATAATAATGACTATTTTTTTTCCCATTATAGTTATCTCATGTTAGGGCCAAGGCTCACAGTGATTTTCGACTGATATCTTTATTGGAACAATATATGATAACAGGTTGTGTCAGGTATTGCCTATTACCATCCCCGGGTTAATGAATGTGTTTAATTCTATTCTTACATAGGTTATGTCATTTCAGCCGTTGTGCCTGATCAGAGGGGCTGTTACAGATGTGCACTTTGACCATAACCCCCTTTTCCCCTTCTTATTATTGTCGTTGTTTAAATGACATTTGTTTGCACAATTTACCTGGAACCCGATCCTACCTTAGACTATCTGCTGGTATGCTCTAATTAAATTTTGTTTTGAATTTTCCTTTATCCATTTGTGCTATAACATTGCGACGTTGATGCGCAGACTCCGAAATAGATGGTTGCAGGGTTGATGTTGAGTTGTTATATAATAATGACTATTTTTTTTTCCCATTATAGTTATCTCATGTTAGGGCCAAGGCTCACGGTGGTTTTCGACCGATATCTTTATTGAAACAATATATGATAACAGGTTGTGTCAGGTATTGCCTATTACCATCCCCGGATTAATGAATGTGTTTAATTCTATTCTTACATAGGTTATGTCATTTCAGCCGTTGTGCCTGATCAGAGGGACTGTTACAGGTGTGCACTTTGACCATAACCCCCTTTTTTCCCTTTCTTATTAGTGTCGTTGTTTAAATGACATCTGTTTGCACAATTTTGCACAATTTACCTGTGACCCGATCCTGCCTTAGACTATCGGCTGGTATGCTTTAATTTAATTTTGTTTTGAATTTTCCTTTATCCATTTGTGCTATAACATTGCGACGTTGAAGCGCAGACTCGGAAATAGATGGTTGCAGGTGTGATGTTGAGTTATTAATAATGGCTATTTTTTCCATTATGGTTATCTCATGTTAGGGCCAAGGCTCAGGTGGTTTTCGACCGATATCTTTATTGAATTTTATTTTTATTATTATTCGTGTTTATTGGACTAGTGGGGGTTTAATCAGGGGTTTATCTAGAGGGGGGTCGGAGTGGGGAGCGTCTTATTGGATCCATGACTCTAGTGGGAAATGATAGGAAGATGACCATCCTTAGTGGATGGGGCATAGGGTGGGGATTGGAGAGTGGGTATAGGAGGGCTTATAATAGGACGGGTGGGTTAGGGTTTAGAGTAGAAGGAGGGGGGGTTGTAACTGGGGTGGTATTTTTATGTGTTTTATGTGCTGTTGTCTTATATGTGTGTAATTGTTCCTCCTCTGAACTCCTGGGATTGACCGTCTGGGCCCGCCTGGATCAGCGCCTCTGTACTCAGCCTGGCTGCACTGGTATGTTCTCTACGCATTTAGACAAACTCGACCATGGCTAAACTGAATATCTTAATTTAGAACGCAGGAGGTCTTAACGCCCCACACAAGCGTGCCAGTGTCCTTTGGTTATTGAAGAGAAGAAATATTGACATTGCTCTCCTTAGTGAGACGCATTTATTGGTGGGTGATGTGTCAAGGCTAGCAAATCGACAATATCACGTTATCTCCTCATCCTCAGCCGATGATAAGACGAAAGGAGTCGTCATAGTTACAAGACGTAACCTTGATATCAAAGTCCTGGATGTGTGGTCGGACACGGAGGGAAGGATTACTATAGCAAAAGTTGAGTTCTCTCATAGGAAGATGGCAATAATAGCATTGTATGCCCCTAACACATTTGATTCAGCGTTCTATAATACAATCACGAAGAATATGTTGGAACTTACTGGATACGCTCTCATTGTGGGTGGTGATTTTAATGCGTGCTGGGATGCGGAGATGGATAGGTCCGGATCCTCTGAAACAAGCGACCAAAAACGGTCCTCTAAGGCCCTCAGGATGTGGGCCCAGGACACTGGGCTCGCAGACCTATGGCGCTTATCCAATCCCACCCTCAAGGATTACTCTCACCTGTCTGCCAGACACAAAACCTTCTCTCGAATAGACTATGCATTCGCATCCCCTAATTTGTTTGATAGTTTCGACGTCTCATTGGTTCCCCTGGCTCTCTCGGACCACAAGGGGATTTTCCTTGTGGCAACCTTTGGCAGGCTCTCCACGAGAGCTCCCAGGTGGCGTTTTAACTCAACCTTATTAAAGAACGATGATTTCTGCTCTGAGTTCAGGAGTAAACTAGCTGAATTCTTGCAGATCAATGTTGGCTCGGTCGATGACCCCAGGGTCCTATGGAACGCATTGAAAGGATTTATCAGGGGTCATGTCACACTTTTCGCCTCCAACTTACGTAAATCCCGGTCAAAAAAACTAGAAGGACTGGAAACATTATATGCGGATCTATACGCATCTTTGCAAACTAACGATAGTGATCGACTAAACACAGAACGTAAGATAGTCAAGAAGGAAATAAACTCCATACTTAAACAACAGTCTGAGTTCTTGATACATAGGACAAGGCAAAATTACTACTTTCACGGCTCCAGGCCTAGCCATCTAGTGGCAATGAAAATACGCTCGAATGATCATTTCTCGGATATCCCCTCGATCAAGACGCGACAGGGTACAATCACTACTGATTCGAAAAGGATCAACGACACTTTTAAAGAGTTTTACTCACAGTTATATAGCTCAGAGGTTAATCTCGACGACTCTAAATTTGAAATGTTCTTTGGCGGGCTTGAGATATCCCACATTTCTGAGGAAGAGGCCAAGGAACTGGGGAAACCGATCACTCTTATGGAGTTGAGGGAGACGATTGCTGAAATGCAGAGGGGCAAGGCACCAGGCTGGGATGGTATTCCACCCGAGGTGTATTTAGCTTTTTGGGACCAACTGGGTCCATTGATGCTTGATATGATCAATTATGCTATCGAGCAAGGGGAGTTCTCAAGAGATGTCAACATGGCGTTGATTTCCTTACTTCTCAAGAAGGACAAAGATCCCAATGATTGTGGTAGCTATAGGCCCTTGAGTCTTCTCGGGGCCGATTTAAAAGTGTTTGCCAAGGTGCTGGCCCGCCGCCTGCAGAGATTTATGACGGTATTGGTACACTGCGATCAAACTGGTTTTATCCCGGGGCGTCTGGCTACAGATAATCTTAGGAGGCTGTTGCATGTAATCGATAACAGTAAAGACAATACAACTCCGTCCACAGTTCTGTCTTTGGATGCCATGAAGGCGTTTGACAGACTTGAGTGGTCATACCTGTGGAAGGTACTTGAGGTCATGGGTCTTGGGAAGAGTTTTATTCATATGATTAAAGTCCTGTATGCCTCGCCGTCTGCGATGATACTGACAGGCAAAAACTGTTCCACACTCTTTCCAGTCTCCAGATCTTCTAGACAGGGTTGTCCTCTGAGCCCAGGACTGTTCGCGCTTTCCCTCGAACCTTTGGCCCAATTTATTAGGCAATCGGAGGACATCGTCCCCATAATGGTCAATAATACTCCACACAAAATTGCTCTCTATGCGGATGACCTGCTGATTTTCATGGACGACCCCTCCCGGTCGGCCACAAAATGATTGAGAATAATCGACGACTTTGGTAAAATGTCAGGCTTTAAGATTAACTGGAACAAATCAGCCTGCCTACCTCTTAATGAGCTGGCCAAGGCGGTACGACTACCAGCTGATATCCCCATAGTAGAACATTTTAAATACTTGGGCATAGAGATATTCCCCACGCTGAACCAAACTACTAAGTACAACTTCACGGGTACTAAAAAAAATACGCCAGGATCTAGACAGGTGGTCGCCCCTTCCTAACTCCTTACAAGCCCGGGCTTCCATAATCAAAATGAACGTCCTGCCTAGGATAAATTTTGTTAGCTCAATGCTCCCCCTGCCCCCTCCAATAGACCACTGGCGCAAGGTACAATCTATGGTATCTAAGTTTATCTGGAATAACAAACGCCCGAGAATCAAAAGGGCTACTACTCAACGTAGAAAACAAGATGGGGGCCTCGCAATCCCTGATTTTAAGCTTTATTTCTGGTCCTTTTCACTGAGACCTCTGATGTGCTGGCTAGACCCTGTAGAGGCTGTATCGTGGCGCTCCTTAGAAGCGACGGCGGTCTCACCGCTAAGATTGCAGGATGTAGTGTACTCCACTGTCTCTATTTCGAAATGCCAGCTGAGGTATGGACCGATCATAACTCACGTGATCCAAACGTGGCGTAATGTACAGAGGTCGTGTGGGGTTAAATGCCCATGGCACCTGGACTCTCCAATTTTTAATAACCAGCAATTACTTGTTGGGCACAAGCCGGTTAATATTCCTCAATGGCAAAGGAGGGGAGTGCATACTCTGGAGGATATTTATGATAAGAACGGCCTCCGTGCGTTTCAGGACTTAAGAGAATTTTATGATCTTCCCGGCGAGTCCTTCTTTCTTTACCTTCAACTAAGGTCAGCACTGAGGGCGCATGGCATGCCGTGGGCTCAAGCTTTGCACCCACACCCCTTCCTCAGGCTCATAGTGGACAGGACGACATCCAGAGGGTTTGTCTCAGACTTTTATACGCTCTTAATTCAATCCACGTATAAAAATGTATCATTGGATACAATCTGGCGTGTGGATATCCCGGAGTTGGACCCCGAGTTTGACTGGGATGATGTTTGGGCAAATGTGGCATTATCTTCCCGCAACCCCAATCACCAGCAAATTCATTTTAATTATATTCATAGGACCTATCTTACACCTAGGAAGCTATTTGCTATGGGACTGATAACCGACTCTCGGTGCACTTTGTGCTCTCAAAAGGCCACTGGCACTTATATGCATATGTATTGGGATTGCCCACCAGTGGCCCGCTTCTGGAGGTCAATAACGGACAAACTTTCAGACCTGTGTGGCTTAACTATCCCATTCACAGCTGTTACGCTACTCCTGAACGATATAACGACACTACCTGCGTCCGTTCAACTAAAAAGGGTTGTCCTAGCGGGTGTCACAGCAGCGAAGAAGCTAATAGCAATGGGATGGAAGGAGCCTGAGAAGCTTACAGTGATTAACTGGTCCCTAACACTATTGGATGTGATTTATCTTGAGATATCCACGGCGCGGGTGATTGGGGTAGGACAGGCTGGCATTGACCTGTGGTTCGCAGCAGCTGAGAAGGTAAGGACCGCCGTGTGCGGCTGAGCGGGGTTGGGGTGCTTGATCGGGGGGGTCCGGCGGTCTCTTGGGAGGGGGAGGAGGAAATGTTTTGTCTGTTTTGTCTTTTGTCTTGTCCTCTTGAGTTTAGCTGGGGATTTAATGGGGGGGCAGCTATTTAACTATTTCTTCACTGTTTGGTCACTTTTACACGGTCTCTGTGAGTCTATGGAACACCTCTACAGGGTTTTGTTTTTTCATGAAGGTTCATTGCTCTGTTTTCGGGTCGTGTTCTCAAAAAGTGGTCCTTGTGGTGAATTGGAGATGTACGTTTTATTAATATAAGGTCACACGGCCGGGAATCGGGGCTGAACAACTTGGATTTAGAAATTAGAAGGTTGAACTCTGTTTTCTTTTCTCTTTGTCTGTATAAATTGTTATTCTGTATTATTATTGTTTTTGTTATTTTCTTGTGAAGTTCTATGTATTGTGATTGTGTTTAATGTGTTTTGTTTCATGTGAATAATAATAAAAAAAATTGATAAAAAAAAAAAATGGTTTGTTCATGATTAGTTCATTATCTACAAATACCTTATAAATGTCTTATAATTTTTTTATAGAATTAAAATCCATTTAGTTAATTTTCACATATCAGTGTCCACATTCAAATAAAAACCATAAATTTGTCACTGACTGCTGGCAGTGCACACACACACACGCACGCACGCACGCACGCACGCACGCACGCACGCACGCACGCACGCACGCACGCACACACACACACACACACACACACACACACACACACACACACACAAAGAGTAGACACACACCACACATTCCGTGGCCGCACTCCCTTGTTGATTGATTGATTGATTTAAAACTTTAATTAACAGATTGCAGAATGGGTACAGTACAGTATAGCTCAATACACACAATTGTTAAGGGGATGCAGACCAGAGAAAGACTTTTGTCTAGTTTACATCAGGGTCCCCCATTTTCAATTCATAATGACATTTATGACATACATGACATACAGATATACAGTACTGTTACATTTGTGACATACAAGATATGCAAATATACAGTACTGTTAAACAGATCCTAACAGTAAATATATACATACGAGGGGAAGGGAACACATTAGGATGGGGTGGGAGGGGGGTTCAGACATTTACAGGGGCCAGTTTCGAATTGCAGCCTCCCGTAGGTGCTCTTTGAGAGTGGTTTTGAAGGTGGGTAGTGATTCATATTTTTTTATGGCTGTGGGTAGGGCATTCCACATTGATGTGGCTTAATTATGGAACGTGTTTAGTCCCTTGTTTGAGCCGAATCTGGGTTGGAAATGATTTGTGGAACTCCCTCTGGTGTTGTGGTCGTGGTATATTCACTGACCTTTGGGAAGTATTTCGACATGTACATGGGTACCTTAGTGGTGTAGTGTATCTTGTAGACCAGGCCCATTCCAAGTTGCTGTACTGTCGTCTACTCTAAGCCATCCTAGGTTGTCAAAATGGGCAGGGGTGAGGTGGGTTCTAGGAGTAAGGTCAAGCAGTAGTCTGACCAGTTTGTTTTGAGATGTTTGTAATCTTGTTTTTAGTGCCTTTGAGGTGCTTTGGTAGCATGAGGTGCAAGCATAGTCGTAGTACCCTTGAATGATTGCTCGTGTTAGAGTCTTCAGGGTATTTTTGTTTACCAGAGAGGAGATCAGGTACAAGAATCTTGTTCGTTGGTTGACTTTTTTTATTACATTGGATGCCATCTTGTCACATTTGCAAGATCAAAGTCAGCGCTCTACAGATATTGAGCGTCATTTTGTGAAATGTCCAGTGTCAACGGTAATACTGGTGTTGACATGAGTTTATTATTCAGGAAATTCCACATCACCATGGCAACCCTAACACACACACACACATGTGAGGTGTGTGTCTGTGTTCCTAGTTCCTACGTGTCTGTCTTGACACCGTGTTTTATGGTGTCATTTATAGTCGTTCTTTGGGAGAGCATGTCTGTCTGTCGTCCAGCTGCATCGTTTAGTACCTAGAACCTGGCTGACTAAACTCACATCCGAATACAAACAGCCTCTAACTAAACCCCTCTCTCCCTCACCACCGTGACTCCTAACATGGAAAACGACTGTAATTAGACATTATCATTCACATAGAAAATAAATCCAACACAATTAAACATTGACGTGAGGGTAATAAAAGGTTGGGTGGGAGGCAACACTGTATGTTGTGAAATCCCTAGGGTCTCACGATTTGTTGAGAGGTGCAGAAGCGGCTGTGAATCACGACGTCCTCCAATAGGTCTTGGTCTGGCAGGAAAACAATATTGTTTATGGACGCACAATTTGTCCTCATTTTATCAACACAGGTTGGACTGAATGGCCGCTAATAAAATGTGGAAAGAGTGAACATTTTAGTTTTACGCCTTGTGTGAAGAGGTTGGACTTAAATAATGTGTGGGTGTCTGTGTGTGTGCATGTACCATATTTATGTACAATATTTGTGCCTTTTGCATGCCTACGTGTGTGTGTGTGTGTGTGTGTGTGTGTGTGTGTGTGTGTGTGTGTGTGTGTGTGTGTGTGTGTGTGTGTGTGTGTGTGTGTGTGTGTGTGTGTGTGTGTGTGTGTGTGTGTGTGTGTGTGTGTGTGTGTGTGTGTGTGTGTGTGTGTGTGTGTGTGTGTGTGTGTGTGTGTGTGTGTGTGTGTGTGTGTGTGTGTGTGTGTGTGAGAGAGAGAACAATCTGCAGGCTCTTATCATCTGCCCTACAGACATCTCCTGCAGCTCTGGCATAAATAATTTCCATTCACACAGAGAAATGAAATATATGAATATATGCTTTTTAATCTACAGTCTGCTGTTGAACCTGTTCTTCATGAATAGTGGAACAGCTGACTCCCTTCATGCTGCTACTCCACAGCCATGCACAGTAGTAGGAGGACAGGGTCTACACTGGCCACAGTGGAATAGACCAAATAGCTAGCAGAGTGCATATTAGTAAAACACAGTATGAAGGTTAGTATTCCCCCCCTTCATTCCAGATATTTCCAGATATTTGTCACAACACAAAATATGTGATCCTCAGGTGAGGTGAACTAAGTTTAAAAATGAATTCTTACCATCAATCTCACTCACACTCACTCACACATGCACATGTACTTACATGCGTACAGTAAATTTGAGTACTACCTGTGTACATTTGAGTACTACCTACATGTGTACATTTGAGTACTACCTACATACGTACATTTGAGTACTGCCTACATGTGTACATTTGAGTACTGCCTACATGTGTACATTTGAGTACTACCTACATGCGTACATTTGAGTGTGTTGAAGGCAAGTCTGTAGGTCTGTTGCTTTGTGGTCATATCCCTGCACACTGGTAGAGGTGTATCCAGCTTCTTCCCATAACATAACAGCTGTTGTGTGATTGGCTTATCCACATGTAACATCTGGAAAATGGCCGCCGCCTGCAGGTAGACCTGATCCGATAGGCCATGCGGAGAGGAGCCTGCTGGCACTGAGATGAAAGAGTGTAGAGTTTAGCAAAATATCAATTACTGAGTAAATATTCAGCAAAATAGACAGGTTTCTTGTTTATAAACATACCGTGTTTGAGCCAGCAATAACCGCTGAATCACGTGACTGAGTTGCCCCCTACCTGCATTAAGCTGTGTTGAGAAATCATGGCACTCCCCTGACTAAAAGTTGTTTCAAACAAAAACGTCTGGATGTCACCTTTTACCTATCTAGCTTTGGCATGGATTGATTGTTTAGATCGCTAGCATGGATAACAACTGCATACACTGTACAATACTGTATATATATATATGCCATTGTTCTGACCAGGATTACATTCCTTTTTGCCTCCTTCATGCACGGGCTCACTGAGTCTGACGTGGACGAGAAACCCGTCTATAGGGAGATCAAACAGATGGGCAATGTTATAGCAACATTTTAACATTGAAGCACTTCTGCATATACAGTATACCTCTTATTGCATCAAAATCCACTATGGCAGTGAAGTGAATTAGGTGACGAGACTCACATTTCAACACTATACTGTATCTTCATATTTTGACTAATACTAACGTTTCAACACTATACTGTATCTTCATACTCTGACTAATACTAACGTTTCAACAATACTATCTTCATATTCTGACTAATGCTAACGTTTCAACACTATACTACTGTATTTTCATATTCTGACTAATACAGTACTAACGTTTCAACACTATACTACTGTATCTTCATATTCTGACTAATGCTAACGTTTCAACACTATACTACTGTATTTTCATATTCTGACTAATACAGTACTAACGTTTCAACACTATACTACTGTATCTTCATATTCTGACTAATACTAACGTTTCAACTAGTGGTGGGATTAATTCAAGACTTTATAGTTAATATAGTTAATCGAAATTAATCACATTTTAATCGCATATCAATATTTGATGCGAAAAGCAAACATTTTCAATTCAAATTAATTTTGGTATACGAGTGAATCAATGAATATACATTATACATATACGTTTAAGCAGCAAAATCCTGTATTAGCTACTACACACACCAACAGATCAATGCAATTTTTAACAAAGTGCAGCAATTTTAGGAATAATATATAGCGCAAAGGACCTTTTGTAAACTCAAGCACTTTCGAGGTAAAAGTAAAACGCAGTACTTTCAAGTACATTCCAGAACAGTTGACCATTGGAAAAAAATAACTCTTGATTGATCTCAATTGCTCTTATTTAAATCTTTTTTATGAACAAACCAGACTAAGAAAAAAAGTTATTTGCGATTTATTATACTTTATACTTATAGCACATGCATGAGACTGGTCTCCTTTGAAAGGTAACATTCTTACACAATAAAGAAAAATCATCATGTGATTAAATGCATACATCTTTTTTTACTTTTAATTCTTTCTGTAATTAATTAATCGAAATTAATGTGATAAAGTCCCAGCCCTAGTTTCAACACTATACTACTCTATCTTCATATTCTGACTAATACTAACATTTCAACTATATATGACTAGATAGAGTTGTGAAGTTAACTTTTTTTAATGTGACTGATTTAAACTGTAACTGTAATACTAGAGTTGCCACTCTGTTGTGATCAGATTACTGTAATCCTGTTACATGCACAGGTCACTTTCCAACCCTGGATACAATAATAACACAATAAAACATTAGTCTGTTTTGACTGGAATAAAAGCTTGAAATGATCCATGTGCTCCAGTGATCTTGTATTTTGCAGTATTTCCCTCTGAGGCACCAGACTGTCTGTTTTCAGTTGGCTGAGGTGCAATGGAATCCCTCTGTTGTGTAAAGGAATTTGGTTCATTTCAGGTCCATTCAGTGCAGTTCAGTCTTTATTATAATCCCTGAGGGCAATTGATTTGCAGCAAATGAAAAACCACAGGACACAGTGGAACACAATACAGCAAGACAATAATGTTTACACACAGTCGTAAAATGACAGAATAGCAGTCTGGAGTAAAGTGCTGAGGGCCTGGGCAGTCAATCCTTTCCCAAGAGAGGAGGAGAGATTGAGGGAGACAGAAGGAGGCAATGTGAGGAGGAGGAGGAGGAGGAGGAGGAGGAGGAGGAGGAGGAGGAGGAGGAGGAGGAAGAGAGGGAGGGAGGGGTGGAGAGTGAAGAGGAGGAGGGAATGGAATGGCATAGGAGATGTGACTAGGATGAGCGAGAGGATTTAGAGAAGGAGAAGGATGTGGGGAGGAGGAGATATTTCAACTCTAGGGGCACATTGTAAACATGTTATTTGCCTGTGTTCCGTTTATAGGGAGGTGTAGTCTGACGTCACTGGTTGTTCCACCCATATAGGGATTTATCATTGGGAAAATGGATTATCGGCTATTGTAACAAAATAAAATTCTGCGATTTATTTTTAATGATTAATTGCGAATATTTTCATGTTGAGCAATAGATTGTGGATGAATAAGCACAGAAAGGTACACCATGCCAATGTTAATGCTTTATTTGTTTTAAACGAGACGATTTAGAAATGGGCAATGGGGAAATGCATTGGGTTGGACAGAGGGTGGAACACGAAAAACGGCAATGACGTAACCACTACACCTCCCTATATTAATGAAAAACTACACACATGGTAATTTTGCTGCCCCCTAGTGGTTGATATGTTCACCATGCTGCCCACTGTTCCCCACCCCAATCTGTGATGTCAGAGTGTCTCTTTGAAGGTACTATCTGTCTAGGGGGAAAAACTAAAGAGGTACTCTGACATCACCGCTTGGGGCGGGGTGGAAATATCAACCGTCAGGGCAGTAAAATTACCATGGTTTTCTTTTTTAGTTACTCTTGTTGTACATGCAATGATTCAATAACAGCCTTTCAAGAAGATACCCTTGTAGCACACTGTTGTCCTGAGACAACAAACTAATATCTGGTTTAGGTCAAATGTTATGATTGATATATTATCAGGGACCCACAAGCTCTCAAAAAATTTAGTAAAAATGTGTTCCCCCCTAAAATAAAAACTCATGCCATAGAGGGTTATATCATGCTCAGGTTGGGATTCCTTTCCACCCTGTTCCCACGTGAATAATGGTTAATGGGCAGAGGTTTGAGCAGATGCCCTAAAAACGGATAAGCCTCCTGTGTACTGAGAGGGCTTTCGGATGTAGGACACGGCCTGAGCTATGTGCTCGCCGCTGGGTTCAGCGCATGGCTAATGCGAGTCACTCGGCACAAAAAGACATTGTTGCTCAGCCACATGGGACATTGGAAATAATGGGTTTCAAGGCACAGTAGTGATTGATACTAGTGTAGGTGGTCCCTTTTATACTGCAGCTATGGTTTTAGAGGTCCCTGATCGATAAGATCTTAGAATTCAAGTTGATGATCCCTTATACTGTTGATAATAATACGATTGAAGAACTCTAATAGTAAAGGGTTTAGAAGAAGAATTTATTATAGACATCTCTTTGGCCAATATCTCCAACCCCGTGCAAATCACACGGAAACTAACTGGATGGATACTACTCTGAGTAAGGGGGAAACTTTTTTTTTTGTGTTTTTGGTTAACCCAAAACCCCTAGCCCCTTTAAGCAATAGCAAAGTGCTTTTGATCATTATAGAGATCATTATATGGAAGGTTTTAGGATTTGGAGATTTAGGAGTATAACTTACCTGGAGCAGGAAGAGATGAATGAGGAGGACAGAAGTAGGTGGAGGGATCTTTACTGGTAGTGGAAGAGGTGGTGGTGGAGGAGGAGGAGGAGGAGGAGGAAGGCAGTGAGGAGGAAGCAGTAGGAAGTCCACGTTCAGTGTCTATCGGATGACTTTGCTTTTGGTTGGAGGGAAGGAAATCCTCCATTGGATGGTTGGCATTCATCTCCACCATGGAGCTCACTGTTAGGAGAGATAACTGTGTGTGTCTGTTGTAATGATCCGGTATCTGTTTATAATAGCTACACAGAGTACATAGCTTTAAAGGATATTTCGCATTAGTAGAAGAAAACCAGCAGTCTTACCTCATTCTAAAGGTATCTACAGTAAGCTAGCGACCACTGTTTGCTGTCAATTCCACCAGTCCTCCCAGGTGTCAGGCTCCTCATTGTCAACTTTAAATTTTTATTTGTATTCTATTTATTTTTGGGCTTTCTGTATTTTTCACCCATCCCATTTAGTCGTTATGCCAATTCCCTTCCTGGTCGTTGCACGCATTGCCCCACTGTCTGCCTGGGGAGGGTGTAGAACTACCACATGCCTCCTCCGATACATGTGGAGTCGCCAGTCACTGCTTTGCCCCTGACAGCGAGGAGTTTCACTGGGGGAACGTAACATGTGCAGAGGTTCATGCTATTTCCCCTAGATCCCCTCCCTGCTGAACAGGCGCCCCAACCAAACAGTATAGGAGTCGCAGTTTACAACGACCAGGACACATACCCCACCGGCTTCCCACCCGCTAATTGTGTTAGTAGGGACAACCAGGGCCGTAGCCAGGGTTTAGAAATTAGGGAGGTCCATTTATTTGTTTGGCCCAGACCGGCCCACTATAATCGGTCGGACACCACCCACCAGTACACCATCCTTGCGGTCCCCTTAAATATCCGTACCTACTGTACTATTCCCCCAACCCACTACAAAGCTGGGTAGTAAGTGCCATGGACAAGTGGACCAGTGTATTCACTCGCTCTTGGCTGAATCTTGTTTTGGGTGGTGATGTAAAAACACCTGCATTATAGCAGGCTCAGGATGGGCAAAGTAGTCTATAGCCTGTTTCTCTCCTCCACAACCTGGCTTGACTAGACATAAGGAGAGAGGGATGATTACAATTAACTGGTACATTCAGGTCCAGAATTGTTGGAATTCCCTGACAAAGATGTGCAAAAAGCTGTACAATTTAAACAATACCATACTGGTAATGAGCAAATTGTTGTTTATTCAATGAATGCATGGAGCTGTTCCATCTTATTTCATTTGATACTAACTACTCAGTTCATACAGATTTCAAGTATTCAAATATCAATGATGAATATTGCATAAGGTTTACACAGTCAATAGATCACCTTCTTGTTTTATATTCTGTTCAGAGAAGAGTAATAGTTAGATCTTTGTATGTGATTTATATGGCAATTATGAATGAGGAGCCTGACGGTGTGGGAGGAATGGTGGTATTGATAGCAAACAACAGGGACAGCAGTGATTGCTAGTTTACTTGTAGATAACTTAGATAGAGGAAAGTTCTACCAAAGTTACGCTCCTAACTTCTGTCAGTTCTCACTTTGTAGCGACAGGGGTGGCCTCGTTTTTGCGCCTGGACTTCTGGAACGGCTATATATTTATTTCTCTCTCCGGAATGACTTACTGCATATGTTGCAATGACGCTTGCTCATAATAAACCTGTTTTATTATGAAACGCAAGGTTGCTTCTGCCTGTTTGATCGATGCCTCCAATCTCTACAGTGCTCTACAACAATGAGGTGCAGTGTAATGACCTTACCTTTGTCTGCCGTGATCATATCACACCAATTATCGCAGATACTTGTCAAAGACCCGGTTACCTCTGTCTCTCTGTCTGTCTTTGTGTGTGTTTCTCTTTACTAGGAAGCTATATGGATCTCTCCGGACGGACCAGAGAAACACACTTTCTGCTCACAGACCCGGACCCAAGCTCTACAGCCAAGTGTAAGTAAGACGCGTGTCGTCAGTCACGGTTGACATGCGATCCAGGGCCCCCGCCCCCCGAGGTGTCTCCTCATGTGAGGCAGCAGAGGACGGCTGGGGTAATTGGGCTCCTCCAGTGCAATTAGGCAGTCAGGCAGATCCAGTACATCGGCGTGAATAAGTAATGACACACTGTGCGACCTGAGACAAAGGTCCACTCCTTATTGACCCACTTCCCTCTGCAGTAGACGACACACACAAACACACACACGCAGACACACGCGCAGACGCACACACACACAGAGAGACAAACACACACATGCGCACACACACATATACGCAGACACACACACGAGCAGACACACACTTACACGCGCGCACGCACACACACGCACGCACACACACACACACACACACACACACACACGCACGCACGCACGCACACACACACACACACACAGAGACAGACACACAACCACACATGCAAGCATGCATGCATGCACACACACACACACACAAGCATGCATGCACACATATGTACATAACTCAGACGAACAACCATATGTCTCTGTTTTCACTTTTCAGAGGAACAGATGTGTCCAAATGGTAGTATGTAAAGATGGTGCGACAGTGGCGGGAGGTAGAGCAGTCGTCTGGTAATCTGGAGGTTCCCAGTTCGATTCCCGCTCCTCCAGGGCAGCGTGTTGAAGTGTCCTTGAGCAAGACACTTAACCCCTAATTGCTCCCGATGAGCAAGTTGGCACCTTGCATGATTGCCTCCCCTAAAAGACCGTAGAGGTTGAGTACTTTCTTGTGATGTATCACATTCACACTTCCATGTGATTAGGATTGACTTACTACTGCAAATACATGTCATAACTGAGTTGTATAGTTCTTCAGTGCAAGGGTTCATTTGAAAATGCAAAGAAGTGCACACACACACACACACACAGAAGGAAGCTTGACTTCACTGGTCAGAGTTTGCGCATAAGATTACCACAGATTTAAGGACAGGGACCAGTGCCTAATTAAACAGGATTAATAGAGAGAAAGGGAGAGGAATAATGTAACCGTGGTTACAATGCTCATCAACATGTGGCCACAAAGATAGAATTAACAGGAAACGGACAAATGTGTCCAACGAGGCCACGTCCATGCAGACACGGCAGCAATTAATGAATGTCAAACAGCAGTGATTTAATGGGTGAGACACTGTCTTTATCCACGAGAGGAGATACAGGAAGTCCACTTCAGGTGACTGAAGCTCAGAGAATAGGCTACATCAGCTTAGTGTAAGCTCCATACACTAGAATGGACTGTTTAAAATTGCATATGAGGACTTACCTGTACCCTGTAGCGTTCCCCTCATTGGAACAACTCGGCTCTCAATAAAACATGTCCAGATAGTTCTATAGCTTCAAATCCACTGTAACCACACACAACAAACTATTGCCGTCTATCGAGCGCTTTTCTATTTCACACACTGAGTTCTGCGGGTCAAATGATTTGTCGTATTCCATGACGTCTATCTCCCCTGTTTAGTGTGTGGTGTCGCTGGGGAGCTGGAGTTGAAGCATGCTGGCCTGTCCTGAGTTTGAAAAACCATGGCAACAACATGGTAATGAAGGAGGGGTTCCCATAGCAATGATGGAAAGTTTGTAAACAATTTTATACTGATCTTTTATCAGCTACTAAGTACTGTATTACAAGTAAATACCCCTCCCAGACCACTTGAGAAAAGTGTTAGAATTTTGATTGATTGGGCAATTGGTTGAAGCCCTTTGCTGTTTGGATCACAAAGGTTTTTTGTACAGAAGAGATTGATAGATGGCAATTAGAAAAGTAGGATGCAGAGAGAGAGAAAGAGAGAGAGAGAGAGAGAGAGAGAGAGAGAGAGAGAGAGAGAGAGAGAGAGAGAGAGAGAGAGAGAGAGAGAGAGAGAGAGAGAGAGAGAGAGAGAGAGAGAGAGAGAGAGAGAGAGAGAGAGGAAATAATATATTGTATCAAATTGCATGATAGTCATGCCAGCTGAGCATACAGTACCATATTTGGTCATTCCTGTGTGGCACCTGTGGTGAGGTTCATTCACGAGGGCATTACAGTAAGATGTACAGGCAGATCGGATCAACACTGCTACCTACTGGTGAGTGTATGTCATTATATCAAATCACAGAGCTGTGGTCACATGAGCCCTGACCTACCTGACGTTTTTTTGCCCAGATAAAGTGTGAGATTTTGTCATCTAGTTTTCTGAATGACTTATGGATAATAAAATAAAAAGGCACAGACTGAGAAAAATATATAAAAATGTAGGAGGAGCATTAATTCTAACACATGTAACATGCCCAGCCAGTGAGAGAGGGAGAAGAGACCCAGGAGTTAGTAACCGAGATAGCAAAGTGACATTGATTGAATGTTGAAATTACATCAGAATCATCATTTTGGTAAACATTTTGAATCATCTACATTTCAGCTGTTGATTCAATGTTATTTTATTTTTTTATTTAACCTTTATTTTACCAGGTAGTCACTTGAGATCAATGATCTCTTTTTCGCGCAAGACCTGGCCACACAATTTAAATTGATGCTTCAACATTGATCCAATATTGCTATCTGGGAAGGGAGTAACCTTTTTCAAAAATATTTATTTTAGTTAAATAATTGTTGCAACAAATAAATAAATTTTTTATAAATTGTATAATTTTTTTATAATAGCTGCCGGTATAAACCACGCCTATTTCCGGTTTTCTATCCGAATACATGTGATTTGTGAGAAACTTGTATCTATGGGTATGATCACTTGTGCATCATGTTTTGCTGTCACAGAGAAAATGTATTCCAGATGAGTGAAAACAAATGGGAAAAAGTGTATTTAGTTCATAGCAGAATACATTTGAATGGCCCGTACACACTAATGAATAAGCGTTTGTCTCTACCCTGAGGTTTCTACCCATAGATGCTGTGGTCTGGTTAACTGCCACACAGCAAAGACTGCTAACATAGTCAACGCTATAGTGTTAACAGCGTTTATTTCTCTGTGACAGCAAAACATGTTGCACAAGTGATCATAAACTCCTGTCAGTTAAACTGTACTTTATAAAAATTGTATAAACATGTTGGCTTGATTGGCTATGCCAATCTTAAAGGGTGACCTAGCGAAAGGGTTTCTCGCAGAGCTCTCACCACATAAGATAAGATATTCCTTAATTGTTGCCATTGGGGATATTCGGGTGTCATAGCAGCATGGAGCAGTATACACAAGGTACACTAACTGGTAGGGATGTCCCGATCACATTTTTTTGCTCCCGATCCGATCCCGATCATGTGATTTTGAGTATCTACCGATACCGATCTTTCCCGATCCGATAATTTATATATATTTTTTTTATCCCAATTTCTCACATTACATTCACCCTGAATGTTGATGTTATTCAGGTGAAAAGTTTACTTCATTCAAGCGAGGCATTGCAATCCTTGACATAAATAATTTTTTTTTGATCCACTTTTTCTCCCATTTTCTATTTTTCTCCCATCCCAATTTTGTATCATCCAATTCTACCCTCCCCTATCTCGAACGCTGTTTCATGCCTCCCACAAGCCGGCTGTAATGTGGACGAAGCCATACATTGCACGAGTCCCCTCCGGTACTCGAGGTAGCAGCCGGCGCATCTTTTCACCTGCGCAGCGCAATCTTTCAGCGTCAGGGGTCTGCGCTTTGGAGGGACGCCGCCCCCGTCGCTTCCTGATTTTACTGCGCAGGCGCACCAACCGACCTGTAGGAGTCGCTGTCCACAACGTCCGATCCCCACCCATCAGTTTTCCCACCCTCTAATACTGCCAATTGTATTAGTACGGACGACCAGCCAAACTGAAAACAATGTGGAGAGCTGGGCTCGAACCCAGCGTCTCCAGCATTGGTGGTGAGTGCCTTGCCCACTGCACCACCTAGCCGTGACATAAATCGTTTGATGTATAATTAAATCAAAGGAAATGCGTTTGGGTCTGAGAGTGTGGCTGGTCTGCCGTTCTGCAGCTGGATACTATTGGTTTGTTTTGGCAAAATTCTTCTGCTCTGTGTGACAATAAATAAATGAATGATGATATGCAATTTAAAACCAAAACTAAGGCCTCAGTATGAGTTTAAGACGTGAACATGGTCATGTTTGTTGAATAAAAAAAAAAAAAGTAAAGAAAAAAAAATCCAGATATTTTTTTTTTTTTTGCCGATCCCGATCTTCGGAAAATCACGTGATCGGCTCGGGACATCCCTACTAACTGGCATATATGTCATATGTAATACGTTTTAGTCTGTGCAGGTTTGGTGGTAAGAGTCAGACCCACTTAGTGGTCAGACATCGAGTTATGCCGCCGTTAGTTATCCCGCTTCTGTCACTGCCCACGGTTATGGAGCCTGATAGTGGCCAGCTTCCTTCTCATCCTCCTCTCTGCTACCACCTCTAGTTTGACCAGCTCGACTCCCACCACAGAGCTAGCCTTCCTTACCAGCTTATTCAGTGTGTTGGTGTCCCTTGATTTGATATAGCCCCCCCAGCATACAACGACAAAGAAGAGGATGCTGGCTACTACTAGACTGCAGCAGTCTATTGCACACATTAAAGGTCCTGAGTTTCCTCACAAAGAACAGCCTGCTCTGTCCTATAGACTGTGTTGTCCGACCAGTCTAATTTGTTGTTCAGGTGGCTACTCCAAGGAACTTATATGTTTTGACCATCTCCACCTCTTCCCCTTGGATGGTGATGGGAGTTGGGGGGGGGGGGGGGGGGCTCTTCTTGCCTCTTCAGTAGTCCACCACCTTCGTCTTGCTGGTATTGAGTTGGAGGTGGTTGCTGTTGCTCCGCCCTACAAAGCTCTCCACCAGGGCTCAGTGATGTAACTTATGGTTATGGACAATGGAGGAGTCATCTGAGAACTTCTGTAGATGGCACCCACTCCAGTTATGGTAGAAGTCATGGGTACCTGCTCTCTGCCAGCCTTTGCTGTGCTGTTTTGAGAGATTCTTTGTTTGTGCCTGTTTTGTTGCTGCACTTCAGTAAAGCTCTATATTTTGACTTCACCCCTGGCTCCACGTCTCGTTCTGCCTATTCTCTCCTCGTTCTGTTCAGCAATTGGGTCCTCGACAACACAAACCATAACACAATGCCTCTTGAGGCATGACTGTAAATGGAAAACAGAATTTTTGTATCATACAAATAGTCATATTTATAATTATTATGATTAATTAATTCCAAGGATGCCTGTAGAGTTGACATGAACGAAATCACCACGATTCCGCCCAAATAAAGCCCTTAAGAACACGGCACACACCAGTCTGTCGACTTACGACTGCTCTTCAGCGCTCCTAAATCCTACTCTTAGTTAAGACCGAATCCAGGAGAAGGGACCGTTGGTGAATCCCAAAATCGGCCAGACATTTTCTTAAGTGGCGCTAGGACAAAAATAAGTCTGTTAGTGAATGAGACCCAATGAAGTCAAAAACTGCCTAAATAAATACTAGCAGTAGGCTATATGGAGAGAGGAGAAAGGGAATCAACATACAATTAACAGTCAGCTAAGGACTGTTGCAGTTTCTGCTTAAACACATGGGTCCTCATTATCAATAATGCGTAGAAAGTGTTCTATTTTCGTTCCTAAGCACGGAAGAATGTCTCTACACACAGAAAAATCTGTATTTATCAAACGTGTGTACACAGGTCCTACGCACACCTGCAAGTACTCTGTGTTGATAAATACCACTTGTTCTATGCTCCGCGCTCGTGCATGATTGTAAGTATTTGCATACAGAATCGCCCCTAATTAACCATATATGGTAATGAAACACCCCCATGAATGTGGACAAATTTGCTAAGCGAACTATGAACTTCACTGAAAGAGCGAGATTGATCACGGAGGTCTAACCAACAGGTCTAACCAACAAATTTAACGTATACAGAATTTCCGTTCTAATCTTATTTGGAACCATGACACAGAATAATAGTATTTACCTTTTTATTTTAAACAATATTTAATCGTATGATTATAGATATTTGGGTGGCTGGTTCGACTCCGGCTGTCGGCGTTGCCTCCGGCTTGGGCCAGCCATCATACTAATTCAATTAGCGGGTGGAAGTCGATGGGTGGTAATCTGGACGTTGTGGACAGTGACTCTTACAGGTCAGTTGGGGACGCCTGCACAGCAGAGACAGGAAATGGCAGGGGTAGTGTGAGCCTCCCACACGTTACACCTCGCCAATGAGAGTCCGCGCTGGCAGGTGAAAAGATGTGACAGGCTGCCTCCTCGTGTACCGGAGGGGACACGTGATGCAAGGCTTCTATCCTCCCTACAACCGGCCAGTGGGGGGCATATGTGAGCAACGTTCAAGACAGGGGAGGGAAGAATTGGCACAATGGAATTGGGATGGGAGAAAAATAGAAAAAGGGGAGAAAAAGTGGATAAAAAAAATTATTATAGATATTTTTTGAGAATAAATAAATCCAATGAAGTTGTCAATTTCACAGACAACTCCGCTGAGGAGGAAGGAGCGTGCAGACTATCTTTGGTGCGCCCGGAGCCAAGGATGTTGACTGACCCAGTCCTACAGAACCAGCACATTGACAGAAATAAATGACAAGCTGACCCGACATTAAGCACTGTAATAAATTAAATGAACGAGTCGCTGAAGCACACTGTCTGTGCAACCCAATGGAGAATACAAACTCATAACCAACTCGAAAGGTGTATAGCACCTTTCATACTAGCCCCTTTCATGACTGTGATGCACAGAGTGAATCCACAGTCACTCTCAGCTACGCCGCGACCAGGCTAAAAAGAAACTACCAAGCGTGATCGGGGGCTCGGGGTGGGTCAAGAATATATCAGATATGAATTTCAAAGATACCCAGCGTACAATATGGGTTTAACACAGCTTTACAGTGAGGTCTGGAAGCTCGGAGTTGCTAATAAACAGTTTAAATCAATGTTACAAAACGAGTGGTACTTACAGAGCGAGCCGTCTATTTCCGCCATTGGTGTCACCGCGCATGCGCACCAGGCAGCCAAATGCCTGGTGCGCATGCGCGGTGACACCAATGGCGGAAATAGACGGCTCACTCTGTAAGTACCACTGTTGAATCTAGAGGGTGTATGTATGGTTGTAACTAACTGTAATTGCCCTCTACTACTCCCATGACTGTGTCCACTGGAGGGCGCTATAGGCGGAGCTTCTACTGTCTACGCCAGGTTGGGAGTATATAAGTCTTGGTTCCCTCCTACTTTTTCTTCTTCCCACACATGCCTCTCCCGGAGAGGAGAACACATGAGCTGTTGTGGTATGAGTCAATGTGAATGAATAAACCGCTGCCAGCAGAGCAAGGCCACAGATGGAAACCATGCCTCTTGTACATATTATTGTCGCCCCATAGCCATTTCTGTTAACAACCACTCGTTTTGTAACAATGATTTAAACTGTTTATTAGCTGTGTTAAAAGCTGTGTTAAACCCATATTGTACGCTGGGTATCTTTGAAATTCATATCTGATGGGGCTCAAACAAGATTCCAAATGCACCCAATGTACAAATGGGGACGAAGGGACATTTATGCACATGTATTGGGACTGCTCACCAGTTAAGGCATTCTGGAAAGATGTGACCCAACAAATATCAAAACTCGTATCTTGGAATATACCTGTACACCCCTCGGTATTGCTGTTGAATGATGTTTTTGAGTTTGCAGTGAATCCACAGCTAAAGAGATTGGTTTTATCGGGTATCACAGTAGCCAAAAAGCTGATCGCATCACGCTGGTTTCAACCGGAAAAAATGTGCCGTAAAGTTTGGTTTCTTACATATCTCGATGTAATTTACCATGAAATATCTACAGCAAGAATTCTGGGTCTCAATGAATCCAAAATGTCAATGTGGTTAGAAGTGGTGGAGAGAATAAAAGCTAGCTTATAATGGTAGTGTCTGGTTAGGTGCGAGGGATAGTGGAGGTACTTCTCAAGGTGGGGTCCGGGAGGGGGGGTTTCGAGCTGAGCATACGTATGTAGGGTTTTTTTTTTTAGATAACAGGTATTATGGGTATATCTTATATAAAACAACTAACCAAAATGTGATCTCATTGGATGTGCCCTGACAATTAATGCTTGTATATCTTATCGTGTGTTGTCATGTTTGTTTATATGTTTGTTTTAAAAAAGAATAAAAAAATAAAATACAAAAAAGAAATTCATATCTGATATATTTTTGACCCACCCGAGCCCCCCGATCACGCTTGGTAGTTTCTTTTTAGCCTGGTCGCGGCGTAGCTGAGAGTGACTGTGGATTCACTCGGTGCATCACAGTCACGAAAGGGGCTACTTTCCTACAGGAATTGCCACATCAGTAAAGAAGATGGGCATAGAAATTATTTCGTTGTCAACGATTTTATTAGGGAACATTTGTATTTGAAACAATATTTAACCGTATGGTTTCAAACCTTTCTAGCAAATAATTCTTTTTAATTAAATTGCCTATTAGACAGACAACTCGGCTGAGTTGCACAGTCCCGTGGACACCCAGGATGAACAGGGAGCGTCCAGCAGACCCCCCTCTTCACCGGGAGCAAGGGTCCTGACAGAGGCTACCCTGTCGAACCAAGAAGACACAACATGTGTTATGGGAGAAATACGCGACAGGCTGACGGACTTGTGCACGGCGATATCGGATATCAACGACCATTGCTGCCTGGGCAACGCAAAATACTAATAAAGACCGTTAACCACTGTTTGGCGTTGGCGTCATTAATAACCTGCTGGGATATGAATGCCTTTTTTCGATTAGTTCTTTTAAAGTTCGATTAATACCTTGCATGGGTAGACTTACTTAAAACTGCTCTATGATCCTAGCTCTTGTCTGCATTGCTGCAGTGTTTGAAGGTGGCTGTTCCATGTGGGGCCGTCAGGTCTTGGGGGTTCCAGCAGCGGGATGCCATTTCTGATGGCCAGATTATGGCGCATCACACTGCAAGCCATGACGACGTGGCAAACCTTTTCAAGCCTGTACTGCAGCGTGCCCCCTGTGCCAGACATGCACAGCCATTGACCCTTCAGCAGGCAAATTGAACGCTCCATGGTGACTCTTGTGCGCGAGTGCGCCCGGGTGTAGATGTGCTCCTGTTGGGGTTGGTCAGAGAAGTCAGCCATGACTTCAGTGGATAATCCCGATCCCCTTTTAATTACAGATACCCCAGTAATAACATTACAATTTAATTAAATAAAATTAGGTCAGGGTCGTGCATTCCTCCCGGCCACCGGCAATGACTTATCAGCCAAATGCAATTTTACCCAAGTAGAATTCAAAACAGAAGGCTTATAGAGAGAGATGTCAGTCAAAAATTATCCCCACAACGAAGCTAGTAACGAATGTGTAACTTACCAAACACATACAGTACTACCGACAAATTACCATGTTATCCTTGAAATATCAATCCATTTCAGGGTTATGACACACGCGCATGGGCGGAGCTAGGGGGTGGCTACCTGGGCTCAAGCCCCGGATGTATTCTGAAAAGCCCCGAATCTATTTAAAAAAAAAAAAAAATTTTTTTTTTTTTTTTTTTTTTTTTACAATTCATCATTGTTACATGAAAATATGTTTGCACCAGATTTAGCAGAAGCTAATTTCCATCTGTGGTCTATCCAGCTGCTAACTGTATTTGAGTGAGTTAAGTCTTGGTGTTATGGTAGACTCAGACCTAAGCTTTAAATCACAATCAACAAGTTGACAAAAACTTAATTCTTCCACCTTAGAAACATAGCTAAAGTACGGCCATTTATAAATCAAAAGGACGCTGAAAACCAGATCCATGCCTTTATCTCAAGCCAACTCGACTACTGTAATGCACTCCTTACCGGCCTCCCGAAAAAATACGATGATAACTATTTTATTGCAATGCACTATTGCATTATTTTATTCTATTTGACTAACTATTTTATTGCACTGCACTATTTTACTTTGTATCAGTGAATCATAGACGCCTGGCCATAAGAGCATTCGGAGCATCTCTGCTCTCCCACTATTGAACTTGGGGGAGCAAAGGTATGCTCTTGCTCCACCACTTTTTGATTATATGAAAAATATGATATATCCCCCCCCAATATATAAATCTAACCATAACTAAGTTATGGTTAACTGAGTTTTATAGTGAAAAGAGCAGCTTTATTGGTCAAGATTGAAGGCTCTATATTGCAGGAAATTGCACGTACAGGTTCATTAAATTCAAAAGAAATCTGTCGTGGAGATGGTTGTGCCGGACCCCCTCCAAACCACCCCTTGCCTGCCCAAAAACTAAAAAAGATTTTTTTTTTTTTTTTTTTTAAAGTCAAAAAAAAAAAAGTCAAAAAATATATATATATATATATAAAAGGGGGGCCCATCTGGGCTAAGCCCCGGATCTCCTACAATCCTAAATCCGCCCCATGCACACCCGCGCACATGGGCACACATCTACAGCATAGACACATGCACGATGACACACACACTATCTGACTGACACACACACTACGCTTACACACACGCTCACACATCTACTGGATATATTATCTAGACATATCTGAGCACTACTCCAAATTATATTTGATACTCATAGTCAGCATTACTGATGAAGTAGCACGCTATCCTTTTAATGCTCATTCAAGTGCTACGAATCTTACACACACACGCACATGCATAGACGCACATATAGAGACACACATACACAGGTATGCACGCTTACACAGGCACACAGGCATAGACTCACATACACACACTTACACACTCATACACTTACACCCCGGTTGTGTCCAATACATCCACGCACACACACACATAGGCACGCACGCTCACAACTGCTCGTACACTGAAGGGCACATGTCAAGGCACACACCCACTCATAGACACATGGACACACACACATACGCACACACGTACCCACGCTCTCACGCCAGCTGGATACTTTGCTCACCCATGTGCAATTATCACTATGGGCTCTATTGCTCAGAGGAAGAGGACATGTTGACGTTTGTCTGTTACCTGCCTCCAGTAATATATTTCCTCTCCTTCTAATTTGTTCTATATTATCTAACCAGGCACCCATTTCTGTGTTTAACGGGGCATATTGGTTGCCCTTGTTCAGGAGTATGGTGTTCGGCCCTACTCCGGGGCCTACTCATTGTGATGATGTTAATATATTACTATTATGCTTACCGTTTACCGTTGCCACCTATATTACCTTGCCTGTTTAGGTGTACCTCACTGGGCAGCAGAAGGTTTGATATAATATCAAGATCTGAGTAAAAACCTTTACTTTTCTTTTTCCTATTTGGTTTTCTCTTTATTATTTTCTTTTGCCTAAGGGGCTCGACGAGGGCCCGAACTGTTGGCTCTTTAGAGAACCCCAACACAAGCACCTTAGGTGTGGATTAGTTTCTGTAGGGTATTTTGGGCACCTTGTTTTTTTAGGTGTCGGGGGGGGGGGGGGGGGGGGGTTACCAGACTTGTACATTCATCATGCTTAACCAGACTTTTGTTTTGCTTTTCGCCTGCGGATGTGCTGAGTTCTCTCTAGGGTATTAAACTGGAGAGGACCAGGTATACTGTCAGAGGTTGTACCAAAAAAATCCACAATATCTGGGATCCTTTCCTGACTTTCTTTGAGGATATGGAAGCGGATAATGTGACAGAGGCGATTTGACTGGCCCTCCTCGTTTCTCAGCTTCGTATTCTTCTTTTATGTTCTTATTTTTCTCTTTCTCTATCTGCAGAAAACAAGAGATGCATATATTCACTACTGTCTGGTGATTTAAAAAGAAAAACAATGATTAAGAAATGCTTTAAGATATTTAAGAGTGATTTTGTCTGGTATAGGGGTGGGGGGAGGGGAGGGAGGGAGGGCTTTATTTAACTTTTTCTTTTCTTTTGGCCCATGTGGGCCCAACTGTAAAATTGAATCTTCAAATAAAAAAACATTGATTAAAAAAAAAGGGGATCGTACGCACAGTTTACGCACATATCTGTGTGTACGCAGCATTGATAAATGACGGCCATGGAATGATGGAAGTGGTGAAAATGTAAGGGAGTTTTGGAGAGAGTTCCAGTCATTTGCTGCAGCAAAACGAAAAGAATTCTGTCCAAAAACAGTGTGGGCCTTGGGAATAGATACAGTAATGATATCACTGGACCTGAGGTGGTAGTTCTTATGGGAAAGGTAAAGGAAGCTGGAGAGGTATTGAGGTGTCTTCCCGAAGCCAGTGATGAAGTCGCCTGGTGTGGAAGGTTTATACAGTTCTTAATGGTGGCTGGAAAAGGGTACACCAGTGGCAAAACGGATGTCTGAGTGGTGGAGAACATGGTTGGGCCCAAGATGGAACCTTGAGGCACACCCTTAGAGATGTTAAGAGGATCTGACACAGTTTTCTGACTTCACTCACTGTACACGGTTATTGATAGCTGGCAAACCAATAACTGCAACTCTTGGAAAGGCCAATGCTAGAGAGCCATGGCCAGATCTATGAAGGCAGTTATGCAGACCTGTTTATTATCCATGGCAGTGATGATGTCATCGAGGAACTTCAGGGTAGTGGTGATGCATCCGTGGCCAGTTCTGAACCATTGGAGTCAATGAAGTGGGTTAGCTGTTTGTGAACTAATCTCTCTAAGACTTTTTCTCCAGGCAAGGCAGGGTGGATATAGGCCTGTATCAGTTGGGGTCAGAGCCAGAGCCTCATTTGAAAAGGGGGAAGATCATGGCAGATTTCCAGTCAGAAGGGAAAACAGACAGATGAATGGACAAGTTAAACAAGTATGTAATGGGGGCAGCAATAATGTGACCTACTTTTAAAAACATGGGGTCAAACCCATCAGAGCCGGCAGATTTATTTTCATCCAGCTTGATGAGTTCTTCCAAAACGTCTGAGGCAGAGACAGATTGAAGAAAGAAGCCGACATCACTGGATGGAGGAGGGGTGTGTGATGGAGCAGTGTTGGGGACTGGAGCAGTAAAGGCTTGAAATCCCAAAATGTTGGTGGAAGAGCAAGTCCAGTGATTTATCAGTGACGATTGTCACTGTCCCGAAACAAGGTAGTGAAGTGGCTTCAGGGGTGAGGCATTGATTGTGAATTGGTAAGTATAGCTGTCGGGGCTAAGTCACAGCTGAGAACTGAAAACGAACAAGCTAACATGATGCAAGGACTGGGCAATATGTTTTTATAGTTGTGTCGCTATGCCTGTAAAATACACCACGTTGAGCTACGACTACAGCACTGTACTCTACAGAAATTGGGATGTGTCTGCACTTCAGTCTAATGTCATACTTCACCTCATCCCTTATTTTCTCATCTCACCTCTCTCACTGACTGCGCCTCCTCCTGTCAGCCATAATTCCTCTCCTCCAAGTCATCAGGAAGGGCACAACTCTATCAGCTGAGTAACAATGTTCATCAAAGTGTTGAGTGCTACAGTGTAGTTTATTAGGACAAGTGCGTTAGTTAGGGTTTGATTTTTTTTTCATTTCAGATAATGGTTGAAGAAGTGCGTCTTTAGTCGACGACGAAAGATTGGACTGGTTTCGGCTGTCCTAACTGGGGTGGGCAGTTCATTCCACCATTGTGGGGCAAGGACTGAGAAAAGGCGGCTTCTCCTTGATGACCCTCCCGGAGCTCGGATAGGAGTGGGTCTGAGACGACCAGAAGATGCAGAGCGTAGGGGTCTTGAGGGTGTGTAGTTAGAGACCATTGACCGGAGGTAGGCGGGAGCGGTTCCCTTTGCCGCACGGTATGCCAGGTCGAGGGCCTTGAAGCGGATTCGTGCAGCAATGGGGAGCCAGTGCAGGTCCCTAAGAAGTGGGGTGATACATCAGATACTCTAATATGTTATTCCAATCTCACAGGAGATTCATATCTTGTCTGGTCCATTTTACAAACGATTCACTGGTGTAATTGTGTGTAATAAAGCAATAGTGTGTGATAAAGCAATATTGTCATAGTGTGTAACATGCCAGAGTGAATCTTGTATTGTATTTGATATGCCTATACATAAAAAGAAAACAATTATTAAGTAATCTGGGAGATTAATACAAGTGTTGTGTGCAGTTAATTTGCTTTGTAAATCACCCCTAAAATGGCATGCATTGACATAGAATTGATTTGGGTTGTTTTATGGTGTACTCTGACTCACATGAAAGATCATTGGATGCATTAATATAGGCTATGATGTTCAATTGACAAGGGCCAATCCATTTTTCACTGTGACAAAAACACATCTGTGGTTCAGGACATAATCCCAGTGATAATCACATAATCCCATGTAGACATCATATTAAACTATTTAATTTGGAGAACTGGCACAAAGACTTCATGGACTTGCTATCAATGGAACAGGCTGCTCTATCTCTTCAAGAGAGTGATAAGCCCGATGGCCTTCAAGGTTCCTGGAACTTTATTAGATCACTATCTTGAATACGTTTGTGTACTACTGAACCTTTGTAACACTCTGCAACCCCCCTCACCCCTATTATAATAATATTTCTGTTTTTTTTTTTTTTTTTTTTTTGGTCTTGTCTTGTTTGTGAACAATCTAAATAAAAACTTTAAATAATAAGAAAAATATTAAATTGGGACAAATCAATTTGTCCCAATAACAGAAATCGAATGAACAGCATTAAATAAGACGTTACTTCTGCAGTGGCTCTCTGGTGATCAACCCTACTGTACCTGCCTGTCCTGCATCCCACGAGGGAGGTGGACCTCATAATTTCCTTGGACTTCTCTGTAGGAGACCCCTTTCAGGTTCCTAGTCACACTAATTGCTGTACTACAGCATTCTACTGATAATAAAACAATGCCACCCCTGCCATAACATCCAAAATCACAGAAGATTTAATAATTTAAACGAGGAAATATTGTGCACTTCACACGTTTCTATAATTGTTTTGTTGAAAATGTCCGCTGATAACTCCATTGTCTTGTTTTCGAGATTTACAAGCGTCTGCTTGTTTTGTTTGGCTGGGGACTATAAACAGAACTGGGGGTGCCCGGAAAACGGAAAGCCTGTAGCCGGTATTTCTGTACTTCCGATTCAAACTTTAGGAGGCATAGCTTTTCCAGCCTAGGCTGCCTCTGAACAGAATATGCCCCACTTCGTCATTTGCTCGGCACAAATGTCTGTCTAAACTGGCCAAAATCGGCCTTCCTTCCACTCAATGTGACTGCGAAGGCTACCATCCTCCCAGCAAATATACCCATGGTAGAACACTTTAAATGTCTTGGAGTTGAAATATTCCCCACTATTAGCCAAACGGTGAAGTATAATTATTCCGGATTGCGAGACAGGATCACAAATGACTTCAGCAGGTGGTCAAAATAAAAAAACTCATTACAGGCCCGAGCGTCAATAGTTAAGATGAATGTTTTGCCCAGAATTAACTTCATCAGCTCGATGTTGCCGTTACCCCCCCCCCCCCTGCTGGTTACTGGCAAAAACTACACTCCGCTACATATACATTTATTTGGAACAGCAAACGTCCACGATTAAAAAGATCCACTGCACAGAGAAATAAAACCGACAGGGGTTTAGCCTTTCCAGACTTCAATTATTACTTTAAAGCGTTCTCTTTAAGACCACTGATCACCTGGTTTGATTCTCAAGCAGGTATCCTGGAGACCATTAGAGGAGAACATAGTGGCACCACATAGACTGCAGGATATAGTGTACACACCAACATATCAATTAAGCAATGCAACTTAAGATTTGGCCCTCTTATTACACATGTGATCCGGATATGGCGTGACACACAGAAAATGTGTACTAACCACCATAAATGGCACAGGCATTCTCCCCTATTTAATAACAATTTACTCCTTATTGTACAACAACCTATCAGATACCCTGGTTGGAAAAAGAAAGGCATACACACATTGGGGGATATCTTCGATGACCATGGTCTCTGCAGTTATCGAGATATATCCAACAAATTTGACCTCACCAGTTCCACTTTTCTCTTCTATTTACAAATAAGAGCAGCTTTGAAGGCTCACAGAGTCCCATTAGATGTTCCACTTGAGCACCACAGATTTCACAAATTCTTTTATGACAAGGAGACGTCGAGAGGCTTCGTCTCTGACTTTTATCGCCACTTACTTACGTCCTCATATAAGGTCCTTCCCCTAGATTCGGTTTGGAGGAAGGATATCCCAAACCTGGAAGTAGATTTTGATTGGGATGCAGTCTGGGAAAATGTTCGGCTATCATCACGCAACCCAGATCACCAACAGATTAATCTTAACTTTGTTCATATAGGACTTACTTGACCCCTAGACGATTGCACCTAATGGGTCTCAGACCGGACTCTCGATGCTCCTTGTGTTCAAACGATGCTATTGGTACATATATGCATATGTATGGGAATGCCCTCCTGTTAAGACTTTCTGGGAAAATGTCACCACTCAATTATCAGAATTTTTATCTCTGACCACCGACACTGCCTTCTGTACTGTTGTTGAATGATGTTTCTCAGTTATCGACCTCTATACATGTAAAGAGACTCATTTTGGCGGGTCTTACGGCTGCCAAAAAGTTGATAGCATCACGCTGGATTCAACCGGATAAAATGTGCCGGAAGGTATGGATTCTCACCTATCTCGATGTGATTTATCTAGAGATATCCACTGCACGAATTTTAGGTGTTAATGAAGCCAGCACAGCAGTCTGGGTAGCTGTGGTGGATAAGATAAAGGAACGCATATAAATTTGGAATTTTCTGATGTTGAATGAAGTAGTGGATGTATAGTCCAAGTGGGGGTCCTGAGGGGGGGGGGGGGGGGGGGGGAGAGCCCATGTATTGTATTTATTATTTTTATGTCTTTTAATCTACTTTTATTCTGATTTAATTACTGGACTGTCATTATTGTTATTATTATTTCTGTTAATGTCCTGTGTTTTATCGTTGATTGTTACTGTATTGTTTGTCTTGTTTCATGTAAAAAAAGGAAAAATAAAAAACATTTGTTAAAAAAAAAATTATGAAGTTTAGCAAGTATCCTAACCATTTCTAGTGTATAATTGTGATTCTGCACATTACAAACCTGTTTCAAACAGGAAAGATTAAGAGAGAGGAAGCATTAGTTGTTGTCTTCTATCAGGCTCTCTGTGAGGGCTGGAGGAATACTGCATGCTTCCCAACGAGGGCATCCTTCTTGTAACTGAGGGGTACAATTCCCTGACTGTATTAATAAGTATGGTATCATTAAACCACTACTGTCTTATGTACATTACTACTGGCCATACAGTACACAGGTATATGAGATGAACACCTCCACAATGACACAGTTCCACACAAATCTTGGTTAGAATAATATTTATTAGCAGCAATAATAGTATATTACATTACTTTACTTAGAGTCGCGCTTGTAAGGCGAAGAATGTGCGTGAATAAGTCAAGAGCGTAAGTCCATTAGAATATTACGCAGGAGATAATGAATACCACCTGTATCAAATAGGAATTATATCTATGGTACACTAGTAGGGCAGCGGGAGATACTAGTAGGGTCCCTCCGGTTGTAGGCCAGCAGGGGGAGGAAATGTTCGAATGCAAAAGTCTGGATCAACGGGGAATCAATAAACTCCAGCTACGGGAGACGGTACATTACTCCCTTGATCGGCAGACGAAAGCAGCAGCTATAATCCAAGTATGCGTGCAGCATAGGTGAAAGCCAGCCAGCCTCTCCTAGAGACGGGCTCGAGTGATGTTCCTCACGGGTAAATCCCACACAGTAGTGGGTGTAGACGATTCTCCTCCGCTCCAACAGCCACAGGACCAAAGCAATAATCCAGCTGGAAAGGGCTCTGCATTCACCGGTGTAGATTCTCCGGTGCGCGGTACTTCACATTAACTAGGTCGAACTTGACGTTATTCCACTAAGCTCTGACACTTTTACTGTCCTATTCGCACGCGGTTATAAGTGCTCTATTTAGATGCACGGTTGCTCACTTCACTTGGTCGTTGACTCGTGATGAAGGCTTTAACGTTTGAGGGTAACACGTTTCTAGGTTAACTTGACTTTAGGCTAAGTGCTGCTGTATCCACCTGCGACGTATTTATACGTACAGTGAATAATCTAGTAGCAGCCTTATTTCTGTCTCGTATTCTTGCGCAGAACCGGGCATGTCCAGGCAAGCCTTGGCTGTGACTTTGAACTAGACCTTGGGGGTATGGCAGTGGCGCCTAGTGGATCGCTATCCAATAGGAGAACGAAATATTATGGTCTGTACTAGGTAAAAGGGATATTCCGTGTATATGTACAAAGAATACACAAGGGATATCAGACGATATACAAATACTATGCAATATATATCAAGTAATAAATATATATATTCGGTTTAATCTGATCCTTCGTAACAGCCGCCTCCGAATTAGTCCGCACCTAATTAGATAAGCAGAGACAGATTAACCGCACTGTCCACTACTCAATGTCCGTTGTGAGGGTAGGGCAATTCACAAAGTCAGTGGGTCATGGTCGTCATTAGGAGAGTCGGGGAGCCTTGGCAACTCTATCAGCCTCGCCACGGGTTGGGTGTATGTCCGCCCCTGGACGAGCACTTCTGCCGCTCTGACCCTTCCGTCGGCACCAGTGATCACTTTGCTTACGCGGCCGGCCGGCCACGCAGCTCGGGGTAGTGACTGGTCTATGATCATGACGACTGGACGGGATGAAGGGGGGCTTAGGAGGAAGCGGGCCTGAGACTGCTTTGATCTGTGCTTGGCTGTGCCTCCTCCTCCTCCGTCTGTTTCTCTTGTTTGCTCTGTACCCCGTCTGAGGAGGGGCCGGTTCCGGCCGCCCCGTCAAGGAGTCGCTTGGGGTGCTAGGTTCGAGGTCAGCTACGTCTGGAGCGGAGCTGAGGGGGGTGGAGTTCCGAACTCCCTCTTGTGCCCACGGTTCTCTCACAGGCCTCTCGCTTAATGTCAATAGCCTCTCAACGGGCTGTACGAGGGAGTGGCCGGTGTCGCTCGCCTTTGTGTGTAGGCAGCGTGTAGACGTGGGTTGACTGTCAAGTCCGTAGAGGGGGCCCTGGAGCGTCCACCCCAGTCGGGTCTGAACCGCGACTGGGCATCCTTTGGGTCCGATGTGGGCCGCCTCAATTGGGAGAATGAGGTCCGCGTGGTCGGAGCCGATGAGCAGGGTCGGTGTGGCGCCGTCGATAAGCGGTATAGGTAGTTGACGTAGGTGCACATACTTCGCCATCAGCTGTGGGATGGGGTAGGTGTACTGTGATAGGCCTATGTCGTGGCTGGTGAAGACGTTGGTTATACTATACTGCTTCTCGGGCTGGTCCACCGCTGCTATCTTGAAGGAGACCTTTTCACCCGTTATGGTCTTCTGGTCCCTTCTGATGGTGCGTATTGTCATGGTACCTTTGGCACCCCGCAGGCCCAACTGGGCTGCGGCGGAAGCGAGGAGGAGAGTCTTTTCAGACCCATCGTCCAGGACGGCGTAAGTGTCCAGGACCTTGTCCTCGTAGCTCAGGAGCACTCTGACCACTTTGATGAGCACTCGGGGGGTCCCGCTATGCTGGTCAATGTGGAGCACTCCTGTTGGTCGGTTGCTTTGGATCGTCTGGGGTGGTGCCGACTCGCGGTCGTCCGAGTAGCACCGTGACTCCCAGTGTCTGCTGTAGCAGTCGGGACACCAGGGAGCGGTCTGGTGGATCTTTGGTACTGGTGCCACCGCCTCGGCCTGGTACATTACCGTGACGGGCCCACTTTGTTGTCCTGGCGGACGCCTGTTGATGTCATGCAGGACCTCCAAGTGGGCGCCGCCGCACCTGCTGCACTTCTTCTTCAAGCGGCACTCAGCTGCCATATGGCTGCGCGCGCAGCGGAAGCAGCGGCGGTGGTCTTTGACCCACTGACTCACCTCGTCCGTGGTCAGCGTCTTGAACTTGTCGCATTGATACAGCCGATGTTCCCCTTCACAGTACTGGCATTCAATCTTCCACTCCTCTTTCGTCGAGGGGGTGTTGTGGTTCTTGTGCTGCGGTACTGATTCGGCTTGGTGCATAACGGTCACCGACCGGCGGTTATCATTTAATCCCAGAGGTCCTGGTCTTGGGCTTGGTCCACTCCATACGAACGTGTCTAGTCGTAAGCTGCTGACCTCCCTGGCGAGGAACTCAGACAGGTCTAGGAGGGATGCCTCTGGGCCGTTGGGGTCACGGTGGTCTCTCTGCCGCCGAAAACGCTCTTGTCGGGCGGGAGGGAGCTTCTCTAATATCCTCTCTACATTAGAGTTAGCGTACAGTTCGTATATCCCTTTTTCCTTTTGGGACCCCAGCATCCCTACCAGGGACTGTACCTTGATAGAGAGGTCATCTAATGCTCTGTTGTCTCTGGCTGGGGGGAGACGGTCAATGTCTCTTATCTCCTGTATCACGTAGTCCCATATGCGTCCATAACGTTGGTCGAGGGCTACTAGAGCCGCGGTGTATGGGGTAGTAGAGTTGGAATATGCCAGCGCTATATTGTGCGCTCTGGGCACCTTCAGGTGCTTGAGTAGGATAGCATACTTGTACGTTTCATCTGGTACATCGGACATCATTGTCTCTAAGCACATTCGTAGCTCTGTGTACTGTGCTCTGTTCTCGTGTGTGAAGTCCGGGAACGTCGGTGTGCCAAGGTACGATGCCATGGATGGCTGGCACATCGGTGAGCGTTGGGGGAGAGGCCTCCTGGGCGAGTCTCCCCGTGCGTGTCGTCGTGGGCTGGTACTTGGTGGGTACCGAAGGTCGGGTACCCAGGTGCTGTTCCTCGGTGCTGACGGTGCGTCAAACTCACCCGTGAGTTGAGTCGGGGGTTTGTAGCGCAGTGCCTCGGGGCTGACGTCTGGGCTGTACTGGACCTCCTGGTCCAGAGTACGTTGCTGCTGGTCGGAGCTGTACTGGGCCTCCTGGTCCAGAGTACGTTGCTGCTGGTCGGGGCTGTACTGGGCCTCCTGGTCCAGAGTACGTTGCTGCTGGTCGGCTTGACATTCCTCCTCTTCCTCCTCCTCTTCCTCTGCTAGGTCCTGGAGTCTTCTGTTCAGTCTCTCGGCGTGGTCCGGTTCTTCCCGGTTGCTGGGTCTCGTATGGACCGGCCGGGGAGGGGGTTCGGAGACGTGGACAGGATCCTCCTGTTGGCGGGGTCCCGGGTCGCTTGGTTGGGTAGGGGAATGTGCCCTAGACCCTTGTCGTGATGATCTCCGGGAGCTCCGTGCGGAGTGAGGGGGTGTCGCCATGGCAATCAATTTGTCCATCAGCTGCGCCTGCAGCCGGTCGCGCTCTGCCTCGCGCTGGGCATGGGCGGCGTCGCGCACTGCTTCGCGCTGTGCATTGGCGCTGGCATGGGCGGCGTGGAGCTGTGCATTTGCGGCGTTGCGTTGTGCATTGGCGGCGGCGTGCTGTGCATTGGCGGCGGCGTGCTGTGCATCGGCGCGGCTTCTTTCAATGTTCTCTTCCGTCTGAAGGCGTCTGGTCTCCAGTCTTATGCGGTCGTCTTCACTCCTTTGTTGCGCCTGGAAGCGCTCTCGCTCGGTTGCAGAATGTTCGCGTTCACTGAGGGCTTGCGCTTGGAGTTGCGCGTGAAGGCGCTCTCGTTGGTTTGCAGCTTGTTCGCGCTCGCTCGTCTGTTGCGCTTGAAGTCGATCGCGTTCGGTGGAGGCTGCCAGGGTGGCGATGAGTGCCTGCGCCAGCATCTTGTCCGCTTCGCTGGGGGAAGACACAGGCGGAGGTGATCGGCTTCTGGCAGTGCTCGTTGGAGATCCGTTCTCCTGTCGCGCTCCGAGGAGGTCCATCTCCTGGGTGTGCGTCTCTTCTGGTAGTGGGTCGGGTTCCGTCCCTGGAGGGCTTTCTTTATCCTGGAGCTCTCCAGGGACTACCTCGTTGACGTGGGCGGGGGGTAAAGTCATGTCAGGTCCCTCCTGGTCCCCCCTGTGAGCTTGGTCAGTTACGTTAGAACCCACTAGGGTCTCTACTGGCGGGGTAGCCTGGTCGGTAGGGTTTGACATACTTTTACTATCCGCTTTTTCCGCGTTTAACGTCTGTAGAAAGCTAGGTAGTAGACTGGCAGCGTAGTCCTCTAGGTAATGAGGTGGCTGCCGTCTGCGCTGCGGGCGATCTAACTTAGGAGAACCGTTTGTGGAGTGTTCATCATCGGCCATGTTAATATTAATATTATATTAATATTGCGCTAATTACCCTCCGGCTCGAAGGACCAATTGTAACTGAGGGGTACAATTCCCTGACTGTATTAATAAGTATGGTATAATTAAACCACTACTGTCTTATGTACATTACTACTGGCCATACAGTACACAGGTATATGAGATGAACACCTCCACAATGACACGGTTCCACACAAATCTTGGTTAGAATAATATTTATTAGCAGCAATAATAGTATATTACATTACTTTACTTAGAGTCGCGCTTGTAAGGCGAAGAATGTGCGTGAATAAGTCAAGAGCGTAAGTCCATTAGAATATTACGCAGGAGATAATGAATACCACCTGTATCAAATAGGAATTATATCTATGGTACACTAGTAGGGCAGCGGGAGATACTAGTAGGGTCCCTCCGGTTGTAGGCCAGCAGGGGGAGGAAATGTTCGAATGCAAAAGTCTGGATCAACGGGGAATCAATAAACTCCAGCTACGGGAGACGGTACATTACTCCCTTGATCGGCAGACGAAAGCAGCAGCTATAATCCAAGTATGCGTGCAGCATAGGTGAAAGCCAGCCAGCTTCTCCTAGAGACGGGCTCGAGTGATGTTCCTCACGGGTAAATCCCACACAGTAGTGGGTGTAGACGATTCTCCTCCGCTCCAACAGCCACAGGACCAAAGCAATAATCCAGCTGGAAAGGGCTCTGCATTCACCGGTGTAGATTCTCCGGTGCGCGGTACTTCACATTAACTAGGTCGAACTTGACGTTATTCCACTAAGCTCTGACACTTTTACTGTCCTATTCGCACGCGGTTATAAGTGCTCTATTTAGATGCACGGTTGCTCACTTCACTTGGTCGTTGACTCGTGATGAAGGCTTTAACGTTTGAGGGTAACACGTTTCTAGGTTAACTTGACTTTAGGCTAAGTGCTGCTGTATCCACCTGCGACGTATTTATACGTACGGTGAATAATCTAGTACCAGCCTTATTTCTGTCTCGTATTCTTGCGCAGAACCGGGCATGTCCAGGCAAGCCTTGTCGGTGACTTTGACTAGACCTTGGGGGTATGGCAGTGGCGCCTAGTGGATCGCTATCCAATAGGAGAACGAAATATTATGGTCTGTACTAGGTAAAAGGGATATTCCGTGTATATGTACAAAGAATACACAAGGGATATCAGACGATATACAAATACTATGCAATATATATCAAGTAATAAATATATATATTCGGTTTAATCTGATCCTTCGTAACACTTCTGCTGTATACTCCTGAGGTCTCCTGCGCGAGACATTGTCGCTTCCCGGCCATCCCGAAGAGTTTTTGCTGTTAGGTCTCCTGCGCGAGACGTTATTGCTTCCCGGCCATCCCGAAGAGTTTTTGCTGTTAGGTCTCCTGCGCGAGACGTTATTGCTTCCCGGCCGTCCCAAAGAGTTTTGCTGTTCACTCACTCTTCTTCCCCGTGGACCAGTGCTTTTGATTACCCTTCGATGTTGCTCCTGGTGAGTCTTTAACAGGACTATTTCCCCTGAACATTTATCCTCGTCAGTCCTGGACTCTGGGCTTTCGTCCGCCTTCCTGTGTTATCCTAAATCCCTTGAAGAAGTGTTTGATTTCTACGTTACTGGACTCGGCCCCGTGCTATTGACATTTTCCCTTAAAGGGGACGTTCCTATTTTTTCCCCTCAATTCTCTGGACGGCTGTTTTTTCTCCAATGCTATTTTTGTCCTTAAAGGAACAGTTTTGCACATTTCTGTTGTAGAAATAAATACGCCCTTTGTGTTTGGCTAACTCTGATCTACCTGTCTGTGTCGTGCGTTTGGGGTCTCATACAAACCATAACATTACGACCCGACCATGTCGACCCCAGCCGACACAGACGGTGTTAGAGCAGCCTTGGCAGGTCAGGTCCAGCCACTCCAGGCCTCTTTGGATGTCCAAACCACCCAGCAGGCTGCGCAGGGGGTTCAACAGGCAGATATCCTGCGGCAGCTGCAGGCCCTCGTTACAGCACTTGACACCCTGCTGTGGAACCAACCTGTTGCTGGAGCCCCAGTTAACCTACCCCCCGCCGTCGCAGCTGACCCCACGCCCCCTAACCCAGCTAGTGGCCATGACCCGGGGGTTCGGCTGGGTACTTTCCTGCAGGGCAGTGGCAGTGTCACTGACTACTCGCTGGAGTTCAGGCTGGCCGCAGCCGAGAGCGGTATGAACGACAGGGTGCTTCGCGTCATTTTCCGGAGGGGCCTTAACGAGGCTGTGAGGGACCAGCTTGCCACCCGGGAGGAGCCCGCCCTGCTCAAGGACCTAATCAGCCTCGCCATCCGCATCGATGGACGCCTCCGGGAGAGGGGGCGCGAGCGAGCCCGGCAGAGACCCCCAACCATTCCCCAGTTTTCCCGCACTCGTGACTGGACTGCTGCTCGTCCTGTCGCTCCTGCGGCTAGTGCGTCCTTCACCTCCCAGCCCGTGACCGGGGAGTAACCCATGCAGCGGGATGCGCACGCCTTAGTCTGGCCGAACGAGATAACCAATACAGGTTCGGTCTTTGCCTCAACTGCGGCCTTACGGGACATCGATACGGCAGTCCCCCTACCCGGTCGAGGGACTCTGCTCGCTGGGACGCCGGGGGAGATCCTGGTGAGTCACCTTTCCGTCATGACCCCTGCCCTGCTCTCTGTCTTTCAGCGTTCCCGCCGCGACGGGCCTGGCAGGTCGCCAGGTGACTCCCGTGGAGGGGGTGGGGGGGTACTGTGAGGGCTGGAGGAATACTGCATGCTTCCCAACGAGGGCGAGTCAATCAATCAACGTTACGCACCTGAGATTAATTCACAATCAGCTCGTCGGGAGGATTCATATACGCTGACTGCCTGCCACTCGTTGTCGGGTTGTTTTGTCTCCACCATCCTTCTGCTGTATACTCCTGAGGTCTCCTGCGCGAGACGTTGTCGCTTCCCGGCCATCCCGAAGAGTTTTTGCTGTTAGGTCTCCTGCGCAAGACGTTATTGCTTCCCGGCCATCCCGAAGAGTTTTTGATGTTAGGTCTCCTGCGCGAGACGTTATTGCTTCCCGGCCGTCCCGAAGAGTTTTGCTGTTCACTCACTCTTCTTCCCCGTGGACCAGTGCTTTTGATTACCCTTCGACGTTGCTCCTGGTGAGTCTTTAACAGGACTATTTCCCCTGAACATTTATCCTCGTCAGTCCTGGACTCTGGGCTTTCGTCCGCCTTCCTGTGTTATCCTAAATCCCCTGAAGAAGTGTTTAATTTCTACGTTACTGGACTCTGCCTCGTGCTATTGACATATTCCCTTAAAGGGGACGTTCCTATTTTTCCCCCTCAATTCTCTGGACGGCTGTTTTTTCTCCAATGCTATTTTTGTCCTTAAAGGAACAGTTTTGCACATTTCTGTTGTAGAAATAAATACGCCCTTTGTGTTTGGCTAACTCTGATCTACCTGTCTGTGTCGTGCGTTTGGGGTCTCATACAAACCATAACACTCTCGCTCTGAAGAGGAAAGAGCTAACATAAATGGTAAATGGCTGCATTTATATAGCGCTTTTATCCAAAGCACTTTACAATTTGTTCCTCACATTTTACCCATTCACTCACACATTCACACACCGACCAACCTGTGCTTTTGCACTTTATCAGTATCTTGGTGATAGATCAAATACGCGGCTGTTATATCTGCTAGGAACATTTCCGTAGCCTGCACTGTGTCACTCTTTGCTTTTAGAAAGTATGTGAACATTGCACTTGAATAGTCATCTGTGAATGACTGCACATATTTGTAGCCGTCTATGGATTTTGTAGCTACCGGACCGGCTAAGTCTGTGTGTACCATTTGTAAGGGAGCCTCTGCTCTTTTATCAGGGTTTCTATTCCTTGTTTGTGTACATTTCCCCTGACACATACCTCACACTCTTGAACAGGTCTATCTGTCTTGCCCTTTATCTCCATGCCTTCAATGACATTTCTTTACTTAATGACATCTTCATAGTTACAATGGCCTAGTAACTCATGCCATCCCTGTGACAAGTTTTACATTTGTCGTCAATGTTCTCACCATCAGTATGCAAGTAATACAGTCTGTCATACACATGAATGTCAAACCTGGTACCATCTCTGTGTATTAAAGCGTATTTTTCCTGCTGGAATACGACCGTGGCCCCACTGGTCACTGCCTTCCCTGAGAATATGTCCTGGGGTATGACGGTACAAACAACGCCTTCCTCAGCATTGCGGTACACTGTCGTCCTTCACTGTCAACCAGGCATACTTCTGCGTCTCCTCTGCGTTGAGCGACGCCGTTGCACAGGGTACCGTCTGCCAACTCTACACAGTGGGTCTCTGGCTTGAACGTGTCGTCAACATTTTTTAACATGGCTATGTTCGTGACTACCATCAGGCCCCTCCTCTGGATGCTGCGTGCTGGCTGTCATTGGACCCCGGTCTCTCGGTCTCTGCTCCTGAAGGTGTAGTCTGTGTCGCCGCCGCCATTTTTCTCGCGCCATCTTGTCCTTCTTTTCGCCTACAAGTGCCGTCTTTGTGTGTGTCACTTTTGCAATGACTGCACCATGTCTTACGCCAACATGCTCTAGCTCGGTGGCCTTTGGTGCCACATTTAAAACATACCATATCTTCATCTTCGTTTCTCTTTTCATACGACCTTGACTTGTCGGGACCCTGTCCAGGTGACGGGTCTAGTTCGAGTTTTCATCACGTTATCACTTGACACACTTTTGCGTGACATTATTTAACCGTCTGGGTCAAGTTTAGACCATTGGAAGGGCACCAATGGGCACGTCCTCTCATTTTCTCCACTCAAAATGCCATTTTAGCGTGATGTTTTAAGCTGTGGGGGCACATAGTTTAACCATTGGAAGGGCACCAATGGGCATGTCCTCTCGCTTTTGCTACTCAAAAGGGCACTTTAGGTTTAGCGCAATGTTTTCAACTCGGGGGCACATGGTCAAGTTTAGACCATTGGAGGGGCACATCCTCTAGTTTTTTCACTCAAAAGGGCACTTTTGCGTGATGTTTTTCAACTGTGGGGGCACATGGTCAAGTTTAGACCAGTGGAAAGGCACCAATGGGCATGTCCTCTCATTTTCGACACTCAAAGGGGCATTTTAGCGCACTGTTTTCAACTGTGGGTGGGGGCACATGGTCAAGTTTAACCATTGGAGGGGCACCAATAGGGCTCGCCCTCTCGCTTTTGCCACTCAAAAGGGCACTTTAGCGCGATGTTTTCAACTGTGGGGGCACATGGTCAAGTTTAACCATTAGAGGGGCACCAATAGGGCACATCCTCTAATTATTTCCACTCAAAAGGGCACTTTTGCATGACATTATTTAACCGTGGGGCACAAAAGCACTCAAAAGGGTACTTTTGCGTGATGTTTTTCAACTGTGGGGGCACATGGTCAAGTTTAGACCATTGGAAGAGCACCAATAGGGCACACCCTCTCATTTTTCGCCACTCAAAAGGGCACTTTAGCGCGCGTTTTTCGATCGCTGAGTCCGCCAGTGGACGTAATCATGATAAGT
>NC_140171.1:36134779-36154779 GCF_963971535.1 Notolepis coatsorum
TGGCAGAGAGGGCATAATGATGGGCACAATGCACGGCGCCCAATGTGTTAAAGGGTTAGAATCAGGGGCGGGGCTAGGGAGTGGCTACTTGGGCTCAAGCCCCGAATGTTTTCTGAAAAGCCCTGAATCTACTTTTTTTTTTAAATAAATAATTTATTTTTTTATTTTTTTGTACAATTAATCATTGTTACATGAAAATATGTTTGCACCAGATTTAGCAGAAGCTAATTTCCATCTGTAGTCTATCCAGCTGCTAACTGTATTTGAGTGAGTGTTCCACCCCAGGTGAAAATCTGCATAAAATGTATACCTAGGTAAATGGAATATTGCTCCACTTCTACAAGGGCTATTTGCATATTCTTGGTATCTAGGAACATCTATGGACCTCAATGAATGTATTATCAGTGTCAGAAATATTGTGTCTATTACTAGGCTTGCTTAAATTGTGATGAAACAAAGGAAAATATGAATTATGATTTTTCTTTTCATCTTTGACAGTGAATAAAACCATGATTGTTATGGTTTGACACCGACCCCAAACGCAACGACACAAGAGAGTAGGATTCAGAGTTGCCAAAAACAAGGGCTTGTTTATTAAGACTAAAAAAACAGCACAGACTTGGAAGAGTTCAAACAAAGACTGGAATACAAGCAAGGATGAATGTTGCTGCTCTGCAGCTTCTCCCGGGATGGTAGTCAGGGGAAGCAGACGCTGACGTCAGAGCCGCTCTGCAGACTTCTCTCGGCAGAATCTCCGAGGTGGTTGCGGGACCGAGAGAGAGAGAGGGAGCGAGTTAACTCAGAGTGCAGGTGGAACAGAGCAGGTGAACAGGAGAGGTGACTTGTACCCGAAAACAGAGTTATCCAAGTGACTGAATCTTCGGTGTAAATACACACTGTGAGTAACGTTCCAAACACAATCCCAAGTGATAGATATCTTCGGTGCAAAATAAACACTGTGAGCGAAGTCCCAAAATACAAATCCAATGTGATAATATCTTCGGTGTGTAAACACACAGTGGGAGATGTTAGGCCAAAATATTATCCCAATGAAACAATCCAAAAAAGGCTAAACGCTGGGTGAGTGACTGTCTGATAAAAAGCTGGAAATCTTCAGTGTTATATAAACACACGAAAAACGGAATTGGATCAAAGACAGTCATAAAAAACTCACCCAGGCGTTGTGCGTAAAGAGCGTTGGAACAGAATGGAGCGAGCGCGTCGCCTCGGGGAAAGGGTGTCCAAGAGGAATGCTTCTTGAATATCCTGGAGGCAAGGCACAGGGAAACAACAGCAGGCAGCAGGAACGGCGAATGCAACTGAAATATCAAAACGATCCAACAAAACTTGAATGGGGAAACGGGGTATAAATAATACGGGAATGCTTAATTGACAAGCAGTGACAGCTGAGGGATGTGATTGATAAGCGTGTGGACGGGGGAGAACCAATCAACGACGTCTCTGGGAAGAAGCGTGTGAATAGGGGAATGAAATGATTAACAGAAAACAAATGGAAACAGAGCGAGTAGGCTTAAAGGAACAGAGCGAGTGGGAGAGCAGCGGACCAATCATCACAGTACTTCAAGAAGCCCGTGGTGGGGAAAGAACCAAACCTTACAGTACCCCCCCCTCCACGGGAGCCACCCGGCGACCCACTCGGCCCCGGCCTGCCCGGACGGGACCCAAGGAAGCCGGCGATCAGGGGCACTGGAGAGGGGGACAAAGACAGAGGCTCGGAGAGGGGGACCGGAGACGTGGACAGAGGACCGGCGAGGGAGGCCGGAGACGGGGACTGGGACCCGACAGCGGAGGCCAGGCACGGGAACCGGGACCCGACAGCGGAGGCCGGGCACGGGGACTGGGGCCCGACAGCGGAGGCCGGGCACAGGGACAGAGAACCGGCGAGGGAGGCCGGAGACGGGGACTGGGACCCGACAGCGGAGGCCGGGCACGGGGACAGAGGACCGGCGAGGGAGGCCGGAGACGGGGACTGGGACCCGGTGAGGGGGCTGGACGGCACCCGAAGACACCGGGCACGACAGGAGGGGCTCCACCCCTTGATGGTACCGGAGGACCAGGCGATGTGGGGCTCGTGCAGCGCAAGCCAGGGCCTGCCCAGGACCACAGGGACAAGAGGAGAGCTGGTGACGAAAAACTGGAGCCTCTCAACGTGGTCACCAGCAACGGTGAGAAGGACTGGACAGGTGCGTTGAGTGACGTCAGCCAGGCGGCGATGACCCATTGCGAAGACCTCCAAGGGCCTCTCGAGGTCCTCAAGTAGAATGTTGGCCCGGGTGGCAAACCCAACGTCCATGAAACTCCCATCAGCACCAGAGTCCATGAGCGCACCCACCGTCGCCCGCTGGTCCGCCCAGGCTAGGGTGATGTCCGCCAGACGGTTGGGTGGTGCACGGGTGGGGGAACAGGAAAGACGGCTCACCAGGATCTCCCGGGGTCCCGGCGAGCCTGGTCCTCTTGGCCAGGCACGGCAATTGGAGACACGGTGTCCGTCCCGGCCACAGTAGAGGCAACGGCCGGAGAAGAGCCTGGACTCCCGTTCGGCCGGGCTAAGGCGGTTGCGTCCCAGCTGCATGGGTTCCTCCTCGGTCACGGCTCGGGAGGGAACAAACCCACCAGTCACGGAGGGGGCAGGGCGGTCAGCACTGTAGAGGCGGCCGCCGGGAAAGGGAGCCCCTGAGCGGAGGTCGATGGCACAGTCGTAAGGCCGGCGAGGCGGAAAGACCTGAGCCCTGGACTCCCTGAAAACCCCCTCGAGGTCGTGGTACTCGGGGGGTACGTCTGGGGTACTGAAAACCTCCTCGAGGTCGTGGTCCTCGGGGGGTACGTCTGGGGGTTCCCGTCGGGTTCTCTCACGTCTTCTCTCCTGGAGGCGTCCGTCGATGCGAATGGCGAGGCTGAACAGGTCCTCGAGGGAGTTAGGCTCCTCCCGGGTCGCGAGCTGGTCCTTGACTGCGTCACTGAGCCCCCTCATGAAGGTTAGGCGAAGTGCTGGGTCGCTCCAACCACTCTCCACCGCCGCCAGTCGAAACTCCAGGACGTAGTCAGTTACCCCGCCGCTCCCCTGTCGGAAGGTACCCAACCGGGCTCCAGGGTCCAGACCACGGGCTGGATGGTGGAACACCCTGCGGAGCTCAGCCACGAAGTCTGGATAGGAGAAAACAAAATCTGCATCCATTGCCCAGGAGGAAGTGACCCACTGGGCAGCCCGGCCTGAAAGCAAGTTTGTCATATAGGCCACTTGGGCCCCTCTAGAAGTGAATCGACTTGGTTGATGACGGAAAACCAACTCACATTGCATGATGAATGTGGCACACTCCTCGGGATTACCGTCGAACAGCCGTGGGACGGAGAGACGGGTTTCCCGGGGTGCGGGATCGGGAAGCGTGGGAACTGCTGGGGCTGCAGGGAATGCTCCTGAAGGAAGTGAGGGAAGTAAAACGTTAACGGTGTCGCACAGCGTGTGAAGCTGAACGAGAATACCAGATTGTTGTCCTGCCAGAGCGGCCAGGGACCCTTGATTAAGCTGGACCTGCTCCCTGAGTTCCAGTACAGCTGCCGCAGCCGCATCTAGCTGTAGGCTGTGTTCCCTGGCTGACTCTAACTGGACTGCCGCTGCTGTGCTGACTCTCTTGCGGGCGCAGACCGCGCAGGCCAGTACGAACTCCTTGACGTCGCTCCTCATGGTGGGCCACCAGAATCGACGAGCCAGGAAGGAGAACGTGCGATGAACGCCCGGGTGGCAGGCGAACCGGCTGGTATGGCCCCACTGGAGGACCCGGGACCGGACTGAGTTGGGGACAAAGAGACGATGAACCGGTACATTGCCTGGAGCGCGATGGAAGCGTAGGGCACGCCTTACCACCCCCTCGATGCCCAAGGTGATGACTCTCTCTGTGTCGGCTGGGGTCGTCATATTGGTTGGATCGTAATGTTATGGTTTGACACCGACCCCAAACGCAACGACACAAGAGAGTAGGATTCAGAGTTGCCAAAAACAAGGGCTTGTTTATTAAGACTAAAAAAACAGCACAGACTTGGAAGAGTTCAAACAAAGACTGGAATACAAGCAAGGATGAATGTTGCTGCTCTGCAGCTTCTCCCGGGATGGTAGTCAGGGGAAGCAGACGCTGACGTCAGAGCCGCTCTGCAGACTTCTCTCGGCAGAATCTCCGAGGTGGTTGCGGGACCGAGAGAGAGAGAGGGAGCGAGTTAACTCAGAGTGCAGGTGGAACAGAGCAGGTGAACAGGAGAGGTGACTTGTACCCGAAAACAGAGTTATCCAAGTGACTGAATCTTCGGTGTAAATACACACTGTGAGTAACGTTCCAAACACAATCCCAAGTGATAGATATCTTCGGTGCAAAATAAACACTGTGAGCGAAGTCCCAAAATACAAATCCAATGTGATAATATCTTCGGTGTGTAAACACACAGTGGGAGATGTTAGGCCAAAATATTATCCCAATGAAACAATCCAAAAAAGGCTAAATGCTGGGTGAGTGACTGTCTGATAAAAAGCTGGAAATCTTCAGTGTTATATAAACACACGAAAAACGGAATTGGATCAAAGACAGTCATAAAAAACTCACCCAGGCGTTGTGCGTAAAGAGCGTTGGAACAGAATGGAGCGCGCGCGTCGCCTCGGGGAAAGGGTGTCCAAGAGGAATGCTTCTTGAATATCCTGGAGGCAAGGCACAGGGAAACAACAGCAGGCAGCAGGAACGGCGAATGCAACTGAAATATCAAAACGATCCAACAAAACTTGAATGGGGAAACGGGGTATAAATAATACGGGAATGCTTAATTGACAAGCAGTGACAGCTGAGGGATGTGATTGATAAGCGTGTGGACGGGGGAGAACCAATCAACGACGTCTCTGGGAAGAAGCGTGTGAATAGGGGAATGAAATGATTAACAGAAAACAAATGGAAACAGAGCGAGTAGGCTTAAAGGAACAGAGCGAGTGGGAGAGCAGCGGACCAATCATCACAGTACTTCAAGAAGCCCGTGGTGGGGAAAGAACCAAACCTTACAATGATAATAATGACCAAACTTAAAGAACTGCCACTGAGCTCATTCAGTACCCTCTTGAGATCATGTGTACAAAAGATCTAAGGAAATTGATAAAGGGAAGATGATCAAACTGAAGGTTCTGTATATACAGTACTGAATTCTCCCATCCGGACCAATGCAATTTGAAATATTATTATAGAATATAGAATATATGCTTATACATTACCTTATTATAGCCAATTCGCACATTTATATATATATACATATAGTATCTTTCAAATGGCCGAGTTCAATTTGGATATAGTATCACCAGGCGTGCATAATAACAGATACTGATATTTACTGTAATCGACTGTACTATTTTATTTCCCCCACAGTGTAACCATTTTGAAACTAATTTCAGATCTAATTCTTCCTACATGGTAACAATAGTGTGGAGAAACTGACTGCGTTTCAATATTTGTCAAAAACGTTACCTTTTGTAGCTTATTATCGCGAATCATAACAATTATTGATATGATTCATTCAGAACGCTGAACTTTGAACCACCATAGTATGTGACAGGAAGTGTAGATCGGAGAAATTTCAACGCAGGCCGATAGCTAGCGATCTCCTCTACAAAACGTGTTTATCGTTTCTTCCCTGGACTAGCTACTGTTCTCAAATCAAATTTTGATTATCTGTATTATGTTTCATCATGGATGCATGAAGGGGGGGGGGGCGCCCCTCCGTGCTTTGATCGCAACCAACGGAACACGCCACACACACGCCCCGATCAGCATGAATGAAATCTTTTTTCCCCTCCTTTTTCCGATTTTTCTCCCATCCCACTGTTAGTCGTTATGCCAATTCCCAACCCCCTTCCTTGTTGTTGTGCACCCCCCCCTACTGTTGGTCCGGGAGGCCGGAGACTGTCACATGTTTTCCTCCAACACATGTGCAGCCAGCCGGCAGCCAGCCTGGCAGCGCAGATTCTCACCGGGAGAGTGTAACGTGTGGAAGGTCACACTACCTTTCTCCAGATCCTACCCTCGCTGTGCAGGCGCCCCGACCGAACTGTAGGGGTCGCTGTCCACAACGCCCAGGACCCACCCAAGGCTTCCCTCACCCTAACTCAGCCAAACGAGTTAGTATAGCGATCAGCCCAAGCCAAGGCAATGCTGACTCTCCGGGAGTCGAGACCGCAGCCTCTTGCATTGGTGACGAGCACAATCTCCGCTACGCCACCTGACCGCTGGATCAACGCAATATTGATACCATATAGTCCTTACCTTGACCAGGATCTGTCCCGAAAAGAATATTCCAATGATCTGATCGCCATTCCAAGTACTGATGTCGATCAAGGTGCCAACGTAATCAAGCATTGAACATGAACCCGACCCTCGTCGATGCATGCGTTATAAGCGTTTGGCTTGACCAAGTAGTTAGACCCCGCCCGCAGGCCGCAGCTCGGCCCAGACACCAAGCCACATCGTTTCAAATGGAGTGCAATAGCGGCCGCAAGGCGTTAGGCGGCGGTATTGGACTTTTGAGATCTCAGACCCATCCCCAGTGATAACACAGGCTGCCGGCATGTCTTTATGAATGGAAATATCGAATAAAAGAAACGATGAAAACCCGACTATACTCTGGTTTTCGGGGGTCCTGGCGCTCAACGTTCGGCGAGTTAACCCTAGATCTTAGATCCTAATATGAAAAACGATGTGATTTAATGTTCTATGTCTTACCTTGACTTTGTCTATTTTGCTGCTATCTATTTTATGCTTTATGTCTGCACTTTATGCATTGCTCTTGATCTGCCAATGTTGTGCTCATTTTATGCCTGTCTTTTTTTACTGCTGTGAAGCACTTTGAGCTGCAATTCTTGTATGAAAGGTGCTATACAAATACAGTGTATTATTATTATTATTATTATTATTATTATTATTATTATTATTAATTATTATTATTATTATTATTATTAATTATTATTATTATTATTATTATTATTATTATTATTATTATTATTATTATTATTATTATTATTATTATTATTATTATTATTATTATTATTATTATTATTATTATTATTATTATTATTATTATTATTATTATTGTTTGCTTCATTAATTAAAGGGTGTGAATTTAAGTGTTCTCTAGTGCCTTTTGTCCGCTTTAAGGTGGTGGTATAAGTTAAAGGTTGTGGTGTCGAAGTAAAAAAATCATATCTGGGCTAAGCCCCGGATCTCCTACAATCCTAAATCCGCCCCTGGTTAGAATTATAAAATGAATATGTGGTGTTATGATCACAGGGCTGAAGTTGAATAAAAGATTTATGAAAGAAAAATGTAGTCCCTTATGGTAAATTTTTTTTTCAATCTGACATTACAAAAAAACAGAAAATCCATCAAAATCAGTGTTGTTGTTAATCATACATATGCTAGCCTGTTTTTTTTAACAATAATTTATGATGCCATCACAAACACTGGCATTTAAAGGGTACAAATAAAAAAATTCCTGCACCAAAAAAATTCTGAATGATTTCCCCAGTCCGGCCCTGGTTAAAAGCCTCCAATGCTTATTAGTGTGTGTGCGTTTGAACTTTGCATGTTTCAACCATACATTTCCATTAAAAAAAGAAAAATCTAAAAAGAAAAATTAAAAAAATCTTTTTTTAACCTCCTATAATAGTGGGGGTCGCGGCTCTCTGACACCGTTATTTCGGGGGTCGCGGCCTGAAAACGTTGGATACCCCTTTAGCTGACACTTTTATCCAAAGCGACTTACATGTTCTGTACGACAAGTCAGCAGGAAAGATACGACTCTTACAACTGAGTAACAATGTTCATCAAACAGTGCTGAAACGTGGGTGCTGCAGTTATGAGTGTATAGTAGTAAAGACATATTAGTATAGTAGGAAGAGTGCATGATAGTATAAGACAGTAAGTGTTAGTGTTTTTTTGTCTTTTTTATTTCAGATATTGATTGAAGAAGTGTCCTAACTGTTGTGGGAAGTTCGTTCCACCATTGTGGAATGAGGACCGAGAATAGGCGGCTTCTCTTTGATGACCCTCCCAGAGCTCGGATAGGAGTGGGTCTGAGGCAGCCAGAAGATGCAGAGCGGAGGGGTCTTGAAGGTGTGTAGTTAGAGACTATTGACCGGAGGTAGGCAGGAGCCCTTCGCGGGGAGCCAGTGTAGGTCCCTAAGAAGCGGAGTAACATGGGCTGACTTTGGTAGGTTGGAGATCAGGCAGGCCGCTGCATTATGAATGAGTTGAAGGGGCTTGATGGCAGTAGTCGGTAGACCAGCGAGCATTGCATTGCAGTAGTCGAGGCAAGACATCACTGTTGATTGGACAAGGAGTTGGGTGGCTTATCTTTTCAGGAAGGGGCGGATCCTTCTGACATTGCTCAGGAGGAACCTGCAGGTTCTGGTCGTTGCAGCGATGTGAGCGGAGAAGTTCAGCCGGTCGTCAAGGACTACACCAAGGTTCTTGGCGGTCGGGGACGAGGCTACGGCAACATTTTCCACTGTGATGGAAAGGTCGGTCAGAGGGGAGGATTTGGCTGGCAGGTGGAGCAGTTCCGTTTAGCTTTGGTCATCATCCAGGCGGAGATGTCGGACAGACAGGCCAAGATCCGCTCAGAGACATGGATATCTGAGGGAGGAAAGGAGAGGAAGAGTTGAGTATCATCGGCATAGCAATGATACGAGAAGGCATGGGACGTGATAATGTTACCCGGAGATTTGGTGTAGAGGGAGAAGAGGAGGGGTCCAAAGCAGTGGAGGCTGCTGACCAAATTTTTAGGTGAAGCACAAATTATTGTATTATATTATATATTAAATTATATTTTTAAAACATCCCCCACTGTGTGTCAGTGGTCAGTGGACACAGATGAAAACATATTAACATTAGGTGACAGCGGACCTGACCAGATGAAAACATATTAGGTGACAGCGCACCTGACCAGATCAAAACATATTAGGTGACAGCGCGCCTGATCAGATCAAAACATATTAGGTGACAGCGCACCTGACCAGATCAAAACATATTAGGTGAAGGTGACAAGGAAGCCACAGACTCATACCCCCCCGACACTCAACTAACCGCCTCGGACAGTCCTTCATACCAGTGGCCATCAGGCTCCACAACAGTGGGCAGGGACTGCTGCCAGACATCGACCTAGAACTAATAGGAACGAACCCAAGTAGGACAATAACACTACCTTATGCATACTGCACCTTATGTGGATATTGTGATACTGTGAATAATGAATAATGTATATTTTAGTTAGTTAGATAGTAAATTATAACACTACCGTATGCATACTGCACCTTATGTGACACTGTGAAAATATATTTCAGTTAGTTAGATAGTAAATTATATTGACCTATTTGTTTACACTGCTTGTGTTGTTTTCACTACCTGTACCCCCCCCCCCCTTCCCCCATGCTGCTATGATGCCTGAATTTCCCCAAGGGGATCAATAAAGGAATATCTTATCTTATCTTAAAAGGAAAGATGAAATGACCTACCTGGGTTCCATCCTATAGAGGCAAATCTTTCCTGTGACAAAATGGGATCCAATGTAATAAAACTAAGTCAACCAACGAACTAGATTCCTGTGCCGGATCTCCTCTCTGGTAAACAAGAATACCTTGAAGACTCTAACAGGAGCACTCATTCAAGGGTACCACGACTATGCTTGCACCTCATGGTACCAAAGCACCTCAAAGGCACTAAAAACAAGATTACAAACATCACAAAACAAACTGGTCAGACTACTGCTTGACCTTACTCCTAAAACCCACCTCACCCCTGCCCACTTTGACAACCTAGGATGGCTTAGAGTAGACGACAGAGTACAGCAACTTGCAATGGGCCTGGTCTACAAGATACACTACACCACTAAGATACCCATGTGCATGTCAAAATACTTCCCAAAGGTCAGTGAATACCACGACCACAACACCAGAGGGAGTTCCACAAATCATGTTCAACCCAGATAAAATAATTTAAAAAGTAAAAAAAATATATATATAATTTTTTTTAATAAAAGAAAAATCGTCATAACTTAGAAATGAGATTGCATAGGTCTATGAATCGATATCGCGATTCTGTTTCGATTAATTGCCCAGCCCTACAGTGTGTACAGTAAGTTAGCTTGGTGATCATCATTGTGATGTAGGCTAAGCTGGCTAGCTACTGTTAGCATACAAGCTTTTACAAACACTGTAGCCTACTTACTTTTTCATCCACAACTTTTTTTCTGATCCAGATGCATAAGTCCACTTCTTCATGTTGCTCAGTTGCTGGTTTATACTTCGGTCCTAATGTTGGCGCAAAGTTTAATTTAGCCTGTGTTGTTATAGCTGTACACCATAAATGTCATGTATGTTGTATATGTCATAAATGTCTATATGAATTGAAAATGGGGGACCCTGATGGAAACAAGACAAACGTCTTTCTCAGGTCTGCATCCCCTTAACAATTGTATGTATTGAGCCGTACTGTATTGTACCCATTCTGCAATCTGTTAAATAAAGTTTTCATTCATTCATTCATTCATTCATTCATTCATTCATTCATTCATTCATTCACACAGCTTACTAAACTACTAGCTTGCTATGTTTCACACAGTCAAAACGGGTCCAGCTGCAGGTTCGGAGGTTAGGTTTAGCTCGGGCCAATCTCAAGTTTCTCAAGTTTCTTTATTAGTTGTCATACAGAAGTACAGAATACTTTTATACAAAATGCTTCTTTCTGTTACATTTTGTATAAAAGTATTCTGTACTTCTGTATGACAACTAATAAAGAAACTTGAGAAACTTGAGATTGGCCCGAGCTAAACCTAACCTCCGAACCTGCAGCTGGACCCGTTTTGACTGTGCGATGCAGCAATCTCTGATTGGATTTGCAAGGCTGCCAATCATTCAACCTCCGTGTATTATTGGATGTCAAGGGCTGTCAATCAATCAATCCTCCATTCAATGGCAAGAGTTTAACTGCACAGACCGTGCTTAGATGACATTAATAGCCTATTTTGATTGGCTGTTATTTATTATTTATTTAACCCTGGTCAACCTGTGCAGATATTCTGCACGAATAATTACTGCAGTGCAGGCCTGCTCAGAGCGGTCAATTTTGGCCATTTTTGAAGAAGAAAAAAATTCACTGGCATTTTTTTTACAGAGGAAAACATTTATAATAAAAGAAATTATAATAATAATAATTAAAAAAAAATATATATATATGTGTCACCTCACAGCGCTTTATGCCAGATCTCTACATTTTCATTTTTCAGATTATTCCAGATTGCTAAAGTACAGAATCTAAGCTTTCAAATGATGTGTCATATGTTGACATCTGAGAATGTTTTGAACACGATGTGCCCAATTATAACTTCTAAAACTGGCTGTGTTCTAAATTACCAAAGAGGTGAAAAGGTGTCTCAAAGGAAGGCAACTTTTCACACTTCAGACAGTTTCAACTGGGCGTCAACAAACCCCCCTCCAGCAACGCCCCTCACCTGAATAACATTAACATAATTAAGTGCTGCTGAATCAGAGTTCTCTCTCCTCAGGACCCCTGTCTCTCCAGGACCCCCTATCTGGACTGTATAGGACTGTGAAGCTATGTACCCCCCCCCCCCCCATGCTGCTTTGACACCAGAATTATTGTTAAATCTATGTCACAACGAGAAAAAGCAACAAAGTCCTCACTCAGTGCCATGGGCCTAATGTTATGTAGCTCTGTAAGCTGCTTACACACTGCTTATCATATCACTCCTAGCTTCACATACGCACGGTCCTCATGTCATGAGGTGATGAGCATCTTAAACTATCTGGACTCAGTGGTTAAGAGGTGATGCAGCATCTTAAACTATCTGGACTCAGTGGTTAAGAGGTGATGCAGCATCTTAAACTAGCTGGACTCAGTGGTTAAGAGGTGATGCAGCATCTTAAACTAGCTGGACTCAGTGGTTAAGAGGTGATGCAGCATCTTAAACTAGCTGGACTCAGTGGCTAAGCGGTGATGCAGCATCTTAAACTAGCTGGACTCAGTGGCTAAGCGGTGATGCAGCATCTTAAACTACACACACACACACACAGTTCTCATATCCCTCCTAGCCACCACAACCTAATGTTATGTAGCTCTCCACCTTGCTATCTGATGCTCATCACCTCTCTTAGACACTGATGTAGCAGTACTGTCTACCTGTATGTCATGTATGTCAATGTTATGATGCATTGAAAATGGGGGACCCTGATGTAAACAAGACGAAAGTCTTTCTCAGGTCTGCATCCCCTTAACAATTGTGTGTATTGAGCTGTATTGTACTGTACCCATTCTGCAATCTGTGCTGAGATTATAAATTTGTTGTTATTACACACACACACACACACACACACACACACATGGACCCTGCATCCATACACTTTCGTCTTGTTTACAGCTCTCCACCTTGCACCTTGTAACGTTAACGCAGCTGTCAACTGTACTTTACTATGGAATATACATGTATTGTTAGAAAATGTTTTGGATCTAAATCACTTGGAGTTTGAAAGTGATATCAGAAGAAACTACTCAACCTCAGCTGTCTTTAACTATGAATGAACACAACACTCTAACTCACCATGTTTAGATAATAAAGTACTCAACCTCTACTTGTCTACTGTCTGACTGAACACAACACTCTAACTTACCATGTTTAGATAATGAAGTACTCAACCTCTACTGTATTTAACTATGAGTGAACACAACACTCTAACTTACCATGTTTAGATAATGAAGTACTCAACCTCTACTGTATTTAACTATGAGTGAACACAACACTCTAACTTACCATGTTTAGATAATGAAGTACTCAACCTCTACTGTATTTAACTATGAGTGAACACAACACTCTAACTTACCATGTTTAGATAATGAAGTACTCAACCTCTACTGTATTTAACTATGAGTGAACACAACACTCTAACTTTTGTGTTCACTCATAGTTAAATACAGTAGAGGTTGAGTACTTTATTATCTAAAGATGGTAAGTTATAGTGTTGTGTTCACTCATAGTTAAATACAGTAGAGGTTGAGTACTTCATTATCTAAAGATGGTAAGTTAGAGTGTTGTGTTCACTCATAGTTAAATACAGTAGAGGTTGAGTACTTCATTATCTAAACATGGTAAGTTAGAGTGTTGTGTTCAGTCAGACAGTAGACAAGTAGAGGTTGAGTACTTTATTATCTAAACATGGTGAGTTAGAGTGTTGTGTTCAATCATAGTTAAAGACAGCCGAGGTTGAGTAGTTTCTTCTGATATCACTTTCAAACTCCAAGTGATTTAGATCCAAAACATTTTCTAACAATACATGTATATTCCATAGTAAAGTACAGTTGACAGCTGCGTTAACGTTACAATGTGTTGTGTTCACAACACTGTTTAGTCTGTGACGACGCGTCGCGATAATATACATGTATATTCCATAGTAAAGTACAGTTGACAGCTGCGTTAACGTTACAATGTGTTGTGTTCACAACACTGTTTAGTCTGTGACGACGCGTCGCGATAATATACATGTATATTCCATAGTAAAGTACAGTTGACAGCTGCGTTAACGTTACAATGCGTTGTGTTCATGTATGTCAATGTTATGATGCATTGAAAATGGGGGACCCTGATGTAAACAAGACGAACGCTAACGTTAATGTAATAAACGTGACATGGTTGGACTTGTGGTCGGCAGAAAAACTTGGTGTAGTTTTATCAAAGATGCGGAATTGTAAACATGCTACTGTAAACATAAACAAACATTCTTAAACTTACCCATGCAGACGCATCTCGACCGATCTCAGTTAATTTCGTTGAATAGCGCGGTGTTTTCACCGGTGAGCAGAGAGCCAGAGACTGAATCAACTGGTTTAACAAAGTTCATGTACTCGTTCATTAGATCCAATGCATTCATCTCTTTCTGATCCAGAGTGCTAATCCCATTGAAAGTGTAAACAGCCAGTGCGTCGCTTCAAACACTCCCCCAATGTAAATCTCTGCGGGCTGCAGGCTAGGTTTGATTCACATGCAAATACAGTAATTACGCCCCCGTTTCATTGAAATAAAGTCCGTGAACAACCTAAATTTAAACACAGGTTTGACACTATTTTAGATATTCTAACTGTTCGTTTTTATAGTAAACAAGTACTTATACATTCAATTTATAATAATGTGAAGAAAAGAAAAAAACACATAAAAAAAAAAGAGAAAACTCTAGAAGGTCTAGCCAACAAAGGGGCGGGCCGAGTTGTGGTCGCAAGCGCTGCTAGGTGACACATATATATATAGGTATATGTAAATTAATAATAATTATGAATTATGAGTGCATTTGTGTTTCACGTGTTGTCATAGAGAAACCTCCACTGGTCCAAAGACCCTCTCCATGATACTTGGTAGGAGCGGTCGTCGAGGTAGGATGTCAGCCATGCCAGCACAGAGCCAACCACTCCCATTCCTGCGAGGGATGCGAGGAGGATCTGATGGTTGACCGCGTTGAAGGCTGCAGACAGGTCCAGAAGAATCAGGACAGAGGAGAGGCCCTTCGCTTTTGCTAAGTGGAGAGCCTCTGTGACCGCTATGAGGGCCGTCTCCATGGAGTGACCAGTCCTGAAGCCAGACTGATTAGGGTCTAGGAGGTCATTCTGTAAGAGATATTCAGTAAGTTGGTTGGATACAGCACCTTCGAGTGATTTAGAGAAGAAGGAGAGAAGCAAGACAGGATGATAGTTGCCTATGACAGTGGGGTTCATGGTTGGGTTTTTTTATGAGTGGTGTGACTCTGGCTTGTTTTAGGGAGGTGGGAACCACCCCCGAGTTGAGTGAGGAGTTGATGGTTGCCGTTAGGAATGGGAGGATGTCTGGTGCTATGATCTGGAGGAGTGGGGAGGGTATCAGGTCCAGCTGGCATGTAGTGGGACGCTTCTACGTTAACAGTGTCAGGACTTCAGAGTCTGTAATCGGAGAGAAAGATGACAGAGTAACGGATGAGGTTCTCGATTCAGCATTAGGAATGGGCGGGGGTTGGGAGAAGCAGCTGCGGATACTCTCTACTTTTTTCTCAAAGAAAATTGCAAAGTAGAGCAGTGGTTTGATGTGTTATAGAGCAGTGGTTTGATGTGTTATAGAGCAGTGGTTTGATGTGTTAGAGAGCAGTGGTTTGATGTGTTACAGGGCAGTGTTTTGATGGCTGCATTTACGCATATATATAGCGCTTTTATTCAAAGCGCTTTACAATTTGTTCCTCACATTTTACCCATTCACTCACATGTTCACACACCGACGGCAGAGGCTACCATGCAAGGTGCAAACCTGCTCATCAGGAGCAATTATTGGTTAAGTGTCTTGCTCAAGGACACTTCGACACGCTGCCCGGGAAGAGCGGGAATCGAACTGGGAACCTCCGGATTACGGATTACTGCTCAAGCCACTGTTGCCCTGTCGGTTTGATGTCTTATAGAGCAGTGGTTTGATGTGTCTCCAGCTGGAAGCCAGGTGACATGAGGATGGAAATGTACAGTTGTATGAACGAAGTAGCCTAATATCCTTATCCAAATTAAAGGTGGTCTGTGAACAGAATCTACTGTACAAGTAATGCTATATTATTTTTGTATGCTAAATTAAACGTTTTGCCCTCATGCCGCAACCCACCTGACTGGTGGAGACCCGTCGTTTGAAAACCATCAATCTAGGTTACAATTAAAGGGGAATTCCACCACAAAGCAACATTAAAATGTATTTACCCGATTGAGACACAACCTCTCTATGTCAGCTGGGCCAAAACTATCTCTGCTCAGAAAACACTGTGGAAATTGCTTGGTATTTGTCATAATGACATTTGTTGTTGCTCTACCCTCACTCAGTCATAGAAGAGCAACAATGGGTGGGGCTCTCTCTCACCAGGTAATGGAGTAAGCTGAACTTGATGATCAGCCCCTCCCCGCCTTGTGTGTGTTTGGCAGGAGTGGCAACCTTTGATTGGTGTTGTCTCACACCCTTTTCCGCCCTGTAGTGCCTTGTAAAGCTGGAGCGTGTGTAGTAGTTTAGGGCTATTTCTCTGGTTCATTATTGTAGCCTATAGAGCTGGCTGTGAGCTCATATTATGGTGTAGTAAAAGCAAGGGAGACCCAGAGTGGGAATCCGCTAAATAGATTTTTGGTAGATGCAGCAAAAGAATCAGGCACAGGGAGGGAAATGTCTCTAAATCAAGTTACTTTCACATTTCTGTGAGCCCAACCAATTCACATTCAAAGCAAGGACACACACACACACACACACACACACACACACACACACACACACACACACACACACACACACACACACACACACACACACACACACACACACACACACACACACATACACTATTTCCACAATAGCACTGTATGTTGTGTTTATGTCAAGATTGAACTGGGCATTTTCTGGCTTTCTCATATCTCTAGGCTTTCTCATATATCTTACTTCACATTCAGTGAAAAGTAGAAGTGTTCAGCTTTTAGCTGCTTGCACCACTGAGCCATTGTAACTCAAGATGAGTCATTAGTTGGACGTGTCTCTGTTTCAACATGCCATGAAGTAGGGCTTCATGACTAAACGGCTGCATGGCGTTAGTCTTAGTCGGCTAATAGTCATAGGACTTTGTTGAATCGATGAGTTGATTTAAGATAAGATATTCCTTTATTGATCCCCTTCAATTGAGGCATCATAGCAGAATGGGGGAGGGGGGGGGGGGTACAGGTACAATTGAATTCACTTTTTTAAATCCAGCGCTCACCAGATACTTGCTTATTTTTCCAGGAATAACTCATTCAGAATTGGAAAAGAGCTGACAAATTGACTAACAAATTATTGATTGACTAAAGACTGGTCTACATTAAAGGCATAATCTGTAATGCCGTCAAACAGCGACCTCTAGGCAAAAGAGCCCCACGTGTTGAATTTAGTTTAGGCTGTTTGTCTGTTGTTTGTTTGTCTGACGTGTGGTTTGGAGTTTAGTAACTTATTATACCGTGAATGTCTCCAGACCTCTCTTAGTTCTTAGTAGAGCCTGAGGTGTGGCCAGCAGTAGCAACCCCTCCCATATACCCACTGAAATCCAACCCACACATCAGACAAAGTGCAGTACCATGTTGTCACCTTTTTCATAGAGGCCACTGTTTGGGGACATTACAGACTCTACCTTTACAAGGGCTTTGGCTGCGTTCTTTACTTGTCTCTTGGAACTGAAACACTCTCATTTGAATCAATTCTCGCTCACATCACAGATCACACACACACTCTGACCTGCTGTTTAAAAAAAATTTACACTTCAAGTCTATATTTCCTGATTCTCATATAGCCGTACACCAACACTTTGCTTTCCCGTTTCAAGCTTTTAGAATGCGCTTAACTCTTTCACTACCACACTACAGACGGTTAGTGTGGTGGTGAAAGTGTTAACCCTTTGTCGTGTGGCAGTGAAAGGGTTAACCTTCTGTATTGTCACAGTGAAAGGGTTAACCATTTGGTAGTGTGGTAGTGAAAGGGTTAAAGGGAACCAGTATGGACACAAACGGAGGGGCGCTGATGTGTCAGTGATGTACGAGTCTGAATCACAGGATGCCACTGGCCGACAATTTCAGTCAGAATTCTCCTCCCCTTTTTGAAAGGTAACATTCTGAAGTGTATGATACAATAAGGAAATATCACTTTTAGTGCTAATGAAATAGAGTAACATAGGTCTGAACTTGAGTTGTAGAAAAACGTGTTACTTAAGTTTTTCTGTAGTAGTTAGTAGTCCAGAGGTAGTATTTCCCCAGAAGGTGGTATGGCTTAAAAGACTCCCGAGATCCATAGTCTGAAGCCTTACATGTCCAAATTTCATAAAGATCCATTCCGAAATGAGTGATTAGGAGTGGTTTTGGTAAACTGTGTACAAAAGAAAAACTCAGTTTTTCTTCAATTCATTCGGCTGTTTTTCTCTTCCTGTTTTCGCTTGTTAGTTTTTCACCTAGATCCCTGATTCATATATCCCCAGGTGGGGTATCATTGGAAAGAGATCGCCAAATGATTGACGGAATTAGAGCCCCATGAGTTGGGAGTGGTATTTTGTGCAATACCGTGTACTTTGCACAAGCCTCAAATACCGGCATGTAACTCGAGAACCGCTGAACGGATCTTGTCACCTGAAAGGGCTATCGACAGGCAACAAATGGGGCTTCAATTCGATATATATATATATATATATATATTGTATTACAAAATATGCACACCCGAGCCACTAGTGGTCGCCAAAGTGCCGGTGGGCAAATCGTCCTAAAAAGGGCCCATAAGTTATAATTATTAGATTACTGGATCAGTTATTGTTAAACGTATACCCACTACCACACATAACTAATCATATATCCAAATCTGGCCTACAGTATAGGAATCACCTGAATATTAGGGGGTACTCATAAACCATGACCTTTGTTGCCCACCATTTGCTAAATAACAGCACAGATAGATGATCTGCTCAAGTGTGTGTGTGTGTGTGTGTGTGTGTGTGTGTGTGTGCGTGTGTGTGCGTGCGTGTGTGTGCTTGTGTGTGATATCTGTTGAGTAAGCATTAAGTGAAATGTATTGAGCAACACATCCAACTGCCGTGTCCAGAGAGAGCCCAGTCGGCTGCTGGGACAGAACAGATTTCTCTGCGTGAGCACGCCTGACTAAATCTCAACTTCCTATATACACACAGCCTCACAAGTTCCCTACCGTGCGCGTGTGTGTGCATACGCGCGCATGTGCGCGTGTGTGTGTGTGTGTGTGTGTATGTATGGATGTGTGTGTTGTTACTCTGACAGAAACCCAACTTCCCCGTTTCTCTACTGTCTGAGTTTGTCAGTTGACTGCGGCTGTCTGTCGCCACATAGTTACAGGGTTCTCCCTCTCGGTGACCATGGAGATGAGCTGTCACGGACACGTCACCTTCTTCACAACACGCACCTGACAGCAGGAACAAGGAAGGTCCTGGCCCTGCCCACTCCACATTCTAGAAGGAATTCAGGTAGGACGACATGCATGCATGCATGCGCACGCACACACACACACACACACACACACACACACACACACACACACACACACACACACACACACACACACACATTTTAGGCCAATGCAGTGTGCAGGTGAGGTGAGAGGGGCGAATCACTACTCCATTCAAACTGCTCTACATGACCAAACAAGTACTGTAGCCCTTGTTGTAAGACATGAATGGCTAGTGAAGGAGGAGAGGAGGAAGAGAGTGAACGGTGAATGAAGAGGAAGCAGCAGTGGAGGCGTCTTTTTAAAATAAAATGTGACCTTCATTTAGATATTAGGTCAACGCTAACCTCTTGGGAGGACAATTGATTTGCCCTCTGCATTGTGTTCTATGGGTGGTTGTGCGTTAAAAGGATAGTTCAGGTTTATATATACCTGCATATAACCCATAACTCTGTATGATACCATGTACAATAATGCTGTATATACCGTATATATATATATTTATTCTCACTGTATATATATATATATATATATATATATATATATATATATATATATATATATCCACACCTGTCTTTACTTATCTGCACATAAATCCTTTTACATATCTGTAGATATATCTGTACATATTACTCTTACTAGTTACGCTGCTGGCCAGTATGACTACTACCATACTGTCTTCATACCCGTATCACTGTACAACTGTATTACAACTGTACATACATCCAATTTGTATATTTCATACCCAGTTTAATCACCTGTACATTGTATATGACTATTTCACTTTACTGTTACATTTGCACTCTGTTTGGATGCCAAACTTATTTTTGTTGTACTGTACTTGTGCTGTATAATGGCAATAAATTTGAATCCAATCTAATCTAATCTTATAGATAATCTGATCCATGCTGTTCCGACTGGTTAGCCTCAAATGA
>NC_140171.1:36159779-36179779 GCF_963971535.1 Notolepis coatsorum
CTGTATAAGAGGTGTTAAAACAAAGACTTGCTTTATTTATAATGCTTTATGTAAACCGAACCCCAAAACACACAACCACTTCTACGACTTCACTATGGTAGGAATTCAATTCTGCCTAACCTAAAGACCCAGAAATTACCATCTAAACTTTAATTTGTCTAAATTAGGCCTAATTAGTTATTTGACTGTAATCCAAGGATGCCTCTGTCTATGGTATCTTGACTGTGTGTGTGTGCGTGTATGTGTGTGCATGCGTGTGTGTGTGTGTGTGTGTGTGTGTGTGTGTGTGCGTGCGTGTGTGTGTGTGTGTGTGTGTGTGTCTCTGGTGACAGGATTAGTAGTTGTGGTACTTACTATGTCATGTGATTATATGGGTGAACCCGTTGTGTTTCTTATCTGTTCTCTGTGTTGCATTCCTCTGACACTACAGGGACATGGTTTTCTATCTCATACCGCACGCCATCACTTCATTCCAAGGATGCACGCACACAAACACCCGCAACACCCCGGTACACAACAAGACACACATTTTAAGATGAGAGGATTTGGGAGTTCAGGTCACCGTGGTCCTAGATGGCCATGACCCTTCTCCCCCTCATCATCCCCTCCCTCTTTCTCCGTTCCTCCGATCTTCACTCACTCGCTCCTCCTCCCCCGAGGACACCCAGGCCGTTACCTGTGTGTCCATTTGCCCGCCTTGCACACACACACACACACACACACACACACACACACACACACACACACACACACACACGAATGTGTGTGAATGTACTGTAGCCAGAGACAGTCTAATTACAAGGAGGAGATGGATCACCGTGGTAACGTTCGTCTAATACAGATGGCGGCAACAACAACAAAGATTTAAAAAAAAAAATAACTAAAACGACTTGCTACAAAACATTTAGAGAAAATAATTACATGTGGTGTGGCGATCCCTGCTAAAAGCGGCGAGTGGTTGCCTTGGTAACTGAGGACTCTGTGGCAGGAACCAATGGATAGAAGCTGGTCTAGGTGGAAAAAGGTGAAAGAGATAGGGAACCCCCATTCACAGAGATAGGGGTCAGGTCTTGTTAGTCTTGTTAGTCCCCGTTATCAAGATGGCTGCCGAGTGAACTGACTTCATTAAACAGACTTTATACAATGGCATGCAAATTTCTTGATTCTGATTGGCTGAAACACTTCTTTCAGATGTTGTTATTTTTCATAACACACTCCTTACTTACTTGTTTTCCGAATCACTCCGCCATTCATGTTTTTTTTTATGAAACCAAGATGGCGGACAATAATCTTTATGAATGGATGTATTGATATCGTCATAACGACTCATTCAAAAATGATAAAGTCACGTGGAATGTGTTAGTTGCTTACACAATGTTGGATTATGTAATTGGTTGGTCATGACTCATTGTGAAACAAAATATAAATCGCGTGTTAAAAAGTGTGTTGTTAGATGGCATTCGTTGTAGAACCTCCCTCTCCTTCAAAAGGACACTGTCATTTCACTGTTAATAAAAATTTCAATCAATCAATCAAATAACAACCGCTAACTTCACTGTTAGATGGCATGCTTTGTAGCAACCTATGTATAGATGTAGCACTGTCTACCTGTATGTCATATAATTGAAAATGGAGGACCCTGATGTAAACAAGACGAAAGTCTTTCTCTGGTCTGCATCCCCTTAACAATTGTGTGTATTGAGCCGTACTGTATTGTACCCATTCTGCAATCTGGTAATACAATTTTCAATCAATCAATCAATCAATCAATCAATCAATCAATCAATCAATCAATCAATCAATCAATCAATCAATCAATCAAATAACAACCGGTAACTTCATTGTTAGATGGCATGCTTTGTAGCAACCTGCCTCTGCAAAAGGACACTGTCGCATGAAGCGATTTCACTGGATGTCCCGGACACAATGGAAGTATGGATATATTCGTAACGAATAATTTAAAAAAGATACCGTTAACACTTTCAGTGCCACCAGGTGGCGCCAGAATTAGCGCTTGAATGCCACCATCCACTTTAATGTTAACGTTAATATCGCCTAATCTATGTTTTAAATTATGGCTATGTGTCTAATCTGCCCGTCGCTTATCAAAGAATCCTTTTCCAGTCAGTGCTGTCAAGGCAGATTGGTTTTTTATCGCTTAATTTCCGTTTGAGAGCATTTTGAAAAGCACCCGTTTTGAGGTAAAAAAAACAGCCCATTCTGGGCCATTCTGTGATAATCGTCTTTTACTGGAATATTCCAGAACGTTGATATTTGTCGGCCTATTTATGAATCGTTTTCAAATAAACGCTAGATGATCAATATTATACGTACACGCACGCCCATTCGAGCCGCGCGCTGATAATAGCCTTGTTCATTTCCTCATGGATTTTACAGTGAAACCGATAGAGGACATTTCACAAAACAGCTTATATCTTCATCAAAATGAGTCTGATTATCCTAACACTGATAACATAGATTCCTTACCTGACATCAGATGGTATCCAACTGGTATATTCCAATTCCTGATCACCATTCGAAAAAATCGATAAGTGTATTGATCCAACGTGTATACAGTAGAATTCATGATCCGCGGCGCTCAGAGGCTCCAGAATCAACTCTGGTAGACCCCGGCTGCATCAGTGGACTGGAAAATGTGGAGTACAAGATTTTTTCCCCATCCATTTTCATTGAGTCCATTCCAAAATCCCTGATGTCATCTGGGAGACGATAGGGGGCGCTTTTTTCCACATCTGATCGCCGGCGGCTCTTGGGTATACTAGGGTAGGCTCGCGTGATGCAATATGATTTCAGATCGCTAAAAAAAAAAAAAAAAAAAAAAAAAGTGGCTTTCAACGTAACTATTATAAATCCGAGAAAGCTCGTGTGTGGCAATCAAAGTGTTAACTGGAATATGTTAGTTGTTTACACAATGTTGGATTATATAATTGGTTTTGTTAGATGGCATGCTTTGAAGCACCGCACCTCCCAGCTGCTTCTAGACACAGAGGCAACTTCTTTCTTTTTTTCCCCCTACTTTTTCTGCGGATGGTTTTGTGAATACATCTCCATTATGCTTCAATTACTGTATGTTTATTGTATAGCAATAAGGTTGGATGAATTCGACCATTGTATAAAAGTATTACACCACTTGAAGTCGTGTGTTATAGAAATTAGATCACGCCTATGGGGGTCTAACGACCCTCGGCTGCACCTCGGGCCTAACAACCACCCATAGGCGTGATCTAATTTTTATAACACACTCCATCGCGTGATGTAATGCTTAATTGCTGCAGCATTGTTACCATTTGGGACCAGTTGTCCTGGGAACTCTGCTCCTCTTCCTCTGAAAAATGGAGCAGCAATGGGCCATTAGGAGAGAGAGGAAGAAGAGAAGATATCCCTTTTTATATCGACATGTAGTAGTTTGGATTCAATAAGTGAACTTTAATTAAGCATTACATCACGAGACAGAGTGGGTTATAGAAATTAGATCACGCCTATGGGTGGTTGTTAGGCCCGAGGCGCAGCCGAGGGTCGTTAGACCCCCATAGGCGTGATCTAATTTCTATAACACACTCTGTCGTGTGATATAATGCTTTTATACAATGGCCGAATTCATCCAACCTTATTGCTATACAATAAACACACATTAATTGAAGATTTATTGACAAAACCATCCGCAGAAAAAGCAGTTAAAAAAAAAGAGAAGTTGCCTCCGTGTGGAAGCAGCTCGGAGGTGCGCTGTTTCAAGGCAAGAATGAAGTGACCGTGTGTTATTGGTTTGATTGATTGATTGATTGAAAATTGTATTAATGTCTGCCTTGTTTCGAACTGGTTAAGAACTGTTAAGAACTTCATTCTTAGATGCTTCAATAGAAAGTAGGTAAAAAAAAAGATAATTTGCCTCCAATTTTTTTTTAAACCTACTTACTTTCTATAGAAGCAGCTGGGAGGTGCACTGTTTTAAGTGAGTGTGGGTTATTTAAAAAAAAGAATATTATCAAATCTTTTATTCATTTTCTTTTTTTCCCAAAAACAAGACAAGACACAACACAATACAGTAATAATAATTATAAACAACACTAATAGACAGGACTTCACATGACAATAACAGTAGTTATAATAATAATAACTAGGGATGTCCCGATCCAATCACGTGATCGGGATCGGGGCCGATCACGTGATTTTCCGAAGATCGGGATCGGCAATTTTTTTTTTTTTATTTAACAAACATGACCATGTTCACGTCTTAAACTCATACTGAGGCCTTCGTTTTGGTTTTAAATTGCATATCATCATTCATTTATGTATTGTCACACAGAGCAGAAGAATTTTGCCAAAACAAACCAATAGTATCCAGCTGCAGAACGGCAGACCAGCCACACTCTCAGACCCAAATAATTTTTTTATAGAATATCAGACATAAAATGGTTATGCGATTAAAATGCGATTAATTAGATTAATTAATTACAAATCCTGTAATTAACACATTAATCGCCGGAAATGCCGAAACTCGTCATTGCCCGCCATGCTCATTCTGCCGAAGACGCTGTAACACGTCTTTGATATCAATATTTCAAAAATCTGTGATCGAAATCATATTTCTCCTCCGGGGACCTGAGATATACTGCTGAGCTCCACTCAACTCTATAACGGTTCAAGAGCGCCATCTGGTGGCCGATCGGCAGATCGCCCAACAGGAAGTGATGCGCCAAACAGGAAGTGCTCACCCATATTTCGTCCGGGCACTCGCGATCGTTAGCAGGACTCCATCTCGACACACTGGATAATCAATCGCTCGCCCTAACTCAATAAACAACGTTATTTGGACGTATATAGTATTATACAACCTGGAAATGGTTCATCTAGATCAACATCCCATAATAGAAAACTGTCTACTCCAAGCTGATCGCCCAACGGCCCGAGGAGACTGGGGTAAGTTTCAGCGTTTATTATTACCGTGTTCAATATAAACTGCTCTGATGATCATATGACCCACACTAGATGAATGATTGCCCACGGAATTATAAATGACCCCCCGCCCATCCGGTCAACATCAGATCATACGTAGTAACTTCTAGAAGTACCTCCAGTTGAAATTTTTTATCTGGCACCGATCGCTACCAAACTGTATTTGATCATCAATATAATGCATTTGGGGCTATAAATCAAGTTCTGGAGAAAGCTGCAGAAAACGATAAAAACATACTTATACTTTAGACCAGGGATCGCCAATTAGGTTTTGCGGCGGGCCAGATTTTCCCCAAGCCGTTGCTTCGCGGGCCAGGATCAAAAACAATGGCTAATTTAATATACTGATATTGAAAAAAGACAAACGTTTTTCTCCGGTCTGCATCCCCCCAACAACCGTGTGCACTGCGCCGCACTGCACTGCACCCTCTGCAATCCGCCAAACAAAGTTCTCACTCATCCATTCATTCATGAACAGCTCTCAGCTGTTGCAGATCACCGCGGCGCCGGCGGGTGATGAACAGATCAGAATGCATGAAAACACGACTCACCATATTGTACCTCCTTGTTTGTTGTTAAGTCCTCCAAAATCCCTGCTAATGTTTGAAACATGTCATATCCACTCGCCGCCCTCCAATTCCAGATTGGCGTTGAATGCAGCTACTTTATCTGCCAACTTGCCTCGTTGTTAATGTTGTTGTTGTTGTTGTCGCCACATATTATGCAGAGAGGACGTCGGCTCGGCACGCAAGAATCACCGACCTGTTGCGATAAACCCGTATTTTAAGTATGGCTCCTGTTTATTAAAAGAAGCGTTATATTTCCCTGTTGCTATCCAAAGATGTTTGTTTTGTTTTCTTCAACTCGCTCGCGAGTCGCATCTCGAACGCGGAAGTGAAAGTGCGTTAGGGAAAGAGACACAGGGCCCGGTGGGACTATTCCATTGGTTCTCCCAGTCCACCTGACCATTTCTAGCATTTCAATTGGCTATAGTGACAGACATGCTTTTGATGACTGCCGGTAGATAGATACAGCTTCACAATAAAAGACACCCTGGCGTCCCGAGTGAATATTTCCCGTGCGTCAAATAAATATCATATTCTCAAAATAATCTGACGGGCCAGAAATTATTGTTGGCGGGCCAATGTTGGCCCGCGGGCCGCCTATTGCCGATCCCTGCTTTAGACCGTATTTTAGTATGAATATGTGAATGAAAAAGTATAACGTTGCTACACCCTGAACAATAGATATAGGACATTGAATGGGCCATAATAATGTCAATTTAGCAATAGAATTTAAAAAGTTATAGCCCTGCAAAGAAGGGGAACTTCTCCATAGACAAATAGAGCTGGCTAGGGATGGTAAATTATGAATTTAACCATGGCGATCAAAGTGTTAATTAGATAAAAAAAAATTATCGCCTGACAGCACTAATAATAACACAAAATGATAATAAATTGGACTAAGAAAATAATAAAACAGAGTATAAATTAAATAAGTCGCCACTTAAATTCTATGTAAGAGGAGTAGGACTTAACCCCTTACTTTATAGTGAACCTCCTGAGCACCCTCCATCTCCAGATCAGGCAGCCACGGACCCCAACCCGGAGGGCCCACAGTCCGGCGCCCCCGTGAGCCAAAGCACCACGCCTCTTTGATGCCTCGACCCGCAGAGACCCCGAACCGCGGCCCCCCCGGCCCGAGCCCACAACCACCAGATCCACAGCCAGAGGGACCCGAAACATATATAATTAAATATATAAGCAAAAACAAAATCAAATACAAAAAAACTAAAAGAAAAATAACAGACATGAACACTCGCTCGTTCATACAGTATAATACCTTATTCAGTACTCAAATTCCAAAGTCATATGCGTTCTTTTAACTTTTCCACCGCAGCCAACCAGATTGCGATATTGGCTTCATTAACACCTATGACACGTGCAGTGGAAATCTCTAGATAAATAACATCAAGATAGGTGAGAATCCATACCTTCGGACATAACTTATCTGGTTGTATCCAGCGTGAAGCAATCAACTTTTTGGCAGCCGTAAGGCCGGCCAAAATGAGTCTCTTTACATGTACAGAGGTCAACAATTGAGAAACATCATTTAACAATAATACAGAAGGCAAGGTCGGTATGGTCAAAGAGAAAATCTCTGATAGCTGAGAGGTAACATTTTCCCAGAAGATCTCAACAGGAGGGCACTCCCAGTACATATGCATATATGTTCCAATGGCACCGTTTGGACATAAGGTACATTGAGAGTCAGGTCTGAGACCCATTAGGTTCAATCGCCTGGGTGTCAAATAAGTCCTATGAACAAAATTTAGATGAATCTGTTGGTGATCTGGGTTGCGTGATGATAGCCGAATATTTTCCCAGACTGCATCCCAATCAAAATCTATATCCAACTCACGGATATCCTTTCTCCAAATCGTATCTAGGGGTAGGTCCTTATATGAGGACATAAGTAAGTGGCGATAAAAGTCAGAGACGAAGCCTCTCAATGTCTCCTTGTCATAAAAGAATTTGTGAAACCGGTGAAGCTCTAGTGGAACGTCCCGTGGAACGCCATGAGCCTTCAGAGCTGCTCTCATTTGTAAATAAATGAAAAAGGAGGTTCCGGGGAGATCATATACATTGGAGAGATCCTGGAAAGATCGGAGACCAGAGTCATCAAAGATATCCCCCAATGTATGGATGCCTTTCCCTTCCCATCTAGGGTATCTAATGGGTTGTTGTCCAATAAGGAGTAAATTGTTGTTAAACAGGGGGGAATGCGTGTGCCATTTATGGCGGTTAGTGAACGCTTTCTGGGTCTCACGCCAAATCTGGATCACATGTGTGATAAGAGGGCCAAATCATAATTTACATTGCTTAATTGAAATGTTGGTATACACAATATCCTGAAGTCTATAAGGGGTTACTATCTTCTCCTCCAATGGTCGCCAGGACACAGCTGCTTGAGCGTCAAACCAAGTGATGAGAGGTCTCAAAGAGTAAGCTTGAAAATAATATTTGAAGTCTGGAAATGCTAAACCCCCGTCGAGTTTACTCCTCTGTGCAGTGGATCTCTTTAAGCATGGGCGTTTGTTGTTCCAGACGAATTTATATGCAGCAGAGTGCAGTTTTTGCCAGTAACCAACAGGAGGAGGTAACGGTAGCATGGAGCTGATAAAGTTAATTCTGGGTAAAACATTCATCTTAATTATTGAGGCACAGGCCTGTAATGAGTTTTTTTTATTTGGACCACCTGTTAAAATCATTCGTAATCCTGTCACCCAAGCTGGAGTAGTTATACTTTACTGTCTGGCTAATAGTGGGGAATATTTCAATCCCAATACACTTAAAGTGCTCTACCATGAATGTTTGCTGGGAGGATGGTTGCCTTCGCAGTCTCATTGAGTGGAAGGAAGGCTGATTTTGGCCAGTTGATCTTAAATCCAGATAGACTGCCAAAATCATCTATTACTTGGAGAAGATGAGGTAGAGATACGGCGGGGTTCTGCATAAATAGGAGTACATCATCTGCGTATAAACTGATATGGTGATGTGTGCCCTTAATTGATACAGGGGATATAATCTGGGATTGTTCGAGTGATAAAGCAAAGAGTCCGGGACTAAGAGGACAACCCTGTCTAGAAGAGCGCGAGACAGAGAAGAGTGGCGAGCAGAGTTTCCCTGTTAAGATCATGGCCGAAGGCCCTGTGTAGAGAACTTTTATCATGTGAATGAACCCCTCACCCAACCCCATCCTTTTAAGAACTGCCCACAAGTAAGACCACTCCAATCTGTCAAAGGCCTTCATCGCGTCTAAGGACATGACAGCCGTAGGGGTTGCGACATCCTTGCTGGCATCAATCACGTGCAGTAACCGTCTGATATTATCCGTGACCAGTCGGCCTCTTATAAAGCCAGTCTGATCAGGGTCAACCAGAGATGTCATATGCTTTTGAAGTCGGATGGCTAGCACCTTAGCATATAGCTTGAGATCGGCTCCGAGGAGACTTAAGGGTCTATAGCTGCCACATTCGGTGGGATCCTTATCTTTCTTGAGTAGGACAGATATAAGTGCCATATTGACATCCCTGGAAAAATCGCCCTCTTTGACTGAGTGTAAAATCATTGAAAGTAATAAGGGGCTGCGGTTAGGTGGCGTAGCGGAGATTGCGTTCGTCACCAACCCCGGAGCTGTGAGCTGGATTCGCCTGTTCGAATCCAGCTCACAGCTCCGGGGTTGTCACCAGCTTGGCTGGCCGTTCACACTAATACAATTGGCTGTATTAGAGGGTGGGAGAAGCTGGCGGGGTGGGTCCGGGTCGTTGTAAAACAGCGACTCCTACAGTTCGGTCGGGGCGCCTGCTAAGCGCGGATAGGACCTGAGTGGGATAGTGTGATCCTTCCACACGCTACGCCCTCTCAGGGAGGATCCGCGCTGCCAGGTGAAAAGAAGCGGTTGATTGGCTGGACGTGTGTCGGAGGAAGCACGTGATAGCCTCCACTCTCCCAGATGATCTGACTGTGGGGGGTAAGTGCGCAGCGACCAGGAAGGGGATTGGGAATTGGCATACGACTAACATTGGGATGGGGAGAAAATCGGAGGAAAATGGAGGGGAAAAAAGATAAAAAAAAAAAAAAAAAGTAATAACGCAATATAGAGTTCCGGTGGAATGCCGTCCCAACCAGGAGCCTTGCCCCGCTGCATGTCAGCAATCGCCTCCCTAAGCTCATCTAGTGTGATAGGTGCAGCTAACCGTTTAGCATCATCCTCTAAAATTTTCTGGTAAGTTAATTTGACTAAGATAGTCCTCCAGTTTGGTATGATCAAGGACCACTTCTGACTCGTACAGGTTGGAATAAAACAAGCGAAATGTGTCGTTGATTTTGTTGCGGTTGGTGGTTATCTCCCCCTTCTTAATGGCAGGGATATCTGCAAATTGTTCACTGGCCCGTATCTTCATAGCTAGTAGGTGACTAGGTCTAGAGCCATGAAAGTAGTAGTGTTGTCTTGTTCTGTGCATTTGAAATTCAGACTGTTGTCTTAAAATGGAGTTAATCTCCTTTTTCACCACCTTAATTTGGAGCTCCAGTCGGTTAGAGTAGTTGTGCTGCATAGAAGACATTATTGTTTTATGAAGCTCTTCCAATTCTACCAACTTGGAGAGACGTCCCTTGCGGAGATTTGAAGCAAATAGAGTGGTGTTACTTCTAATAAACCCCTTAATTCCATAAAATTCTGGGGTCCTGTACCGATCCAGCATTAAACTGCAAGAATTCAATGAGCTTCTCCTTAAATTGTAGGTTGAATTCCTCGTTCTTCAGCAGCGTTGAGTTAAAGCGCCATCTAGGGGCACGGGATGTTATTTTAATGAGTGAACCTTTAAGGAGGATGTATTTGTGGTCTGACAGTGCAATGGGCCTCAAGTCAACGTCAAAGCTATCAAATAGCCTAGAGGAAGAAAACACAATCAATTCTGGAAAAAGTCTTATGTCTCGCGGAGAAAAAAAGAGTAGTCTCGCGTGGTTGGATTGAGTAACCGCCACATATCAATTTACCCCTGTGTCTTTAGACCAGGCACGTAGGGCCGTGGTCGCTTGCTTCTGATCGTGGGTTTCAGCATTACTGGACTTATCAGTCAATGGATCCCAAATGGCATTGAAATCAGCACCCACTATAAATGAGTACTTAGGTAGTTTCAACATCTCTGTAGTGAGTACAGTATAAAAGTTAGTGTCATACACATTAGGGGCGTAGGTGGCTATCAGAGCAATTTTCCTGTTAGAGTATTCCATCTTAGCAATAGTAATTCGACCTTCTGCATCAGACCACACGTCTAATAGTTTAATATTAAACTTTCGCTTAGCTACTATGGCTACTCCACGGGATTTAGTGCTAAAAGAAGAGGAGCTTATGTTATGATAAAATTAGTTTGCAAGTCTTGCACTGTCAGCCATTAAAAGATGCGTTTCACTCAGCAAAGCGACATCCACCTCCTGCCTTTTCAACCATGTTAGTACACTTGTGTGTTTATGTGGAATATTAAGACCCCCTGTATTCCAGATCAAGATGTTTAAATTAGCCATAGTCCAACCAGGTTGCAGTATGACTGAACGTGATTCCCTTGAAGTAGAGCACCACAACATATACACATCCCCACGCTAAGGTCCTGTTGGGCGAGAGCAAACACATAATAGAGTGAGCCACAAGAAATTAAAAACAAAAATCCCTGTATCCCCCCCTCCCCTCCCCCCTTCAAATATCTTGTCCGATGTCGATCAAACATCATTTGGCACTGTGACCGGGTCACAGCAACCACAACCACATTACGTAACTTAACCATACCAAACATTTTATATTGTAACGATTTAGAAATAGGGGAACCCCCATTCGCTCAACAGAGAGAATACATCTATATAGAGCTCAGTGCATAGAACATTGTGCAGACGATAAAAGCACCTGAAACACAGTTTGTCCGAGTTAAACTTGAGTAAAGTGAAGTACTCATAACAAATGTTGAAATAATACTACTGTGGTAATAAACCTCGAGCATTACCGTGCTGCCATCGTTGAGGTAATGCAGCGTCGGGGGCGGCCATGTTCACTGCCGCACTGCTGTGACAAGAAAGAAAGTTAAAAGCATGCAGTATCAGCAATGTTAGCTAGGAGAGCCTTGACCTGCCACCCGCAGACAGCTTGTTGCAAGGGGGTCACCCCCCTTGGTTGAACGGTTCATAAACACATAGTCTGTTTGAGTGAAACTTGTGATATTCATTTCGCCCGGGCAGAGCTGGACAAAGATAATATACGTAACAATCTAAGCGCAGTTCAATGCATAGTTCGAGTGACAGACGATAAATTAAAATAAATTAAAAAAACGATACTCTAAGAATAAAGGTCGTCTGAATTACATTTCAAATAGTCAATATTCATGCCAGTAACTGAGACAATACCGTATAGAGAAGTCGAATGTTACCGTTCTGAGGACTGAAAAATCTGCGGTCGGCTGTGTTTACAACAGTGCTAGCTTGGATAGCTAGCTGGTGTGCTAACAGCTCTCGTGCTCCAGAGCCGTTAGCTTGGTTAGCTGGTATGCTAGCAGCCCACGTGTGGAGCCCGCTCCAGTCTTCAGGGCCGCTAGCTTGGATAGCCAGCATGTTAGCAGGCCTTGTGTGAAGCCAGCCTCAGGTACCTGCTCCGGCCTCTCACTCTCCGTCGCTCGAGGTCTGCTCCACCGGGGGCGGTCTGTTCCTCTCAGTCGGGATGTTTGTATTGCTTTTCCGAATGAAGTCCTCCGCCTCGGATGGTGACTTGAATAGACGGTTGCACGACACAGCTCCTCGTCCCGTCTTTACCTTCAACGTTGCCGGGAACAATAGGTATACCTCCACCGCCCTTTCACGGGCGAGATCCATGGCTCTGGCGAAAGCTCTACGTCGTCTCGCTGTGTAGTCACTGAAATCTGCGGCGAATCTCAGGGTACGGCCGTTCACCACCGGAGGATTCAACCTGGCCTCTTTTAGAATATCCTGTCTTGTCTGGAACCTCAGGCAGCAGAAGATGAATGTGCATGGGTTTGTACGCTCGCTTTTCATCAGGGTAGCGTCTCTGAAGATCCTGTGCGCTCTCTCTATCTCGGGGCAGGCTAGCTTCGGGAACCACTTCGGTATAATTTTCTCGAGGAACTTAATCGGCGCGTCCTCCTCCACTTCATCGGGTAACCCGTATACTCTAATATTCCATCTCCTGCCACGGTCCTCCAGATCTGCCGTCTTCATCTCACAAGCCCGCAGCTTGTCCTCCAAGGACGATATCACCGTGGCGTTGGTATCAGCCACCTCCACGACTGCGGATAGGCTCTCCTCCACCACGGCTAACCGTGTATCTATGCTGGCTACCGTCTCCTGGAGCGCATCCACTCTGTCGGTTAGCTTAGCAACAATAGCCACGATAGCCTCTATTTCCTCACGGAATATCGACCTAATGAGCTCCTTATCCACGGCGTTCAGCGTTCCCATCCTGGTCTGTGTCTGTTTAGACATGGTTCTAACGTAAAATAAAATAAAATGGTATAAAAATAAAAACGTAATCAGACTTAATGTGGCTTGGTTGCTGAGCTCCGCAAAATCAACCAGCCATGCGCTTGCTGATCGGAACCGGAACCGTGAGCGTGGGTTATTGAATTGATTGATTGATTGATTGATTGAAAATTGTATTAATGTCTGCCTTGTTTCAAACTGGTTAGGCTTAGGCCCTCTTTCGAAGTCGCCCTCTTTAGAAGTCGCCCTCTTTCGAAGTCGGTTATGCTTAGAGTTTGGAATCAGGGCTGGTGGTCTATCGCCCTGCTCTAAAGATAAACTCTAAGCATAACCGACTTTGAAAGAGGGCAACTTCGAAAGAGGGCCTAAGCCTAACCAGTTTGAAACAAGGCGGGCATTAATAAAATGTTCAATCAATCAATCAATCAATCAATTCAATAACCCACGCTCACTTAAAACAGCGCACCTCCCAGCTGCTTCTATAGAAAGTAGGTTAAAAAAAATGTTTGCCTCCTATAGGGCAAAGAAAACTTATTTTTATTTATTTTTTTAAGCTGCTTTCTATAGAAGCATCTAAGAATGAAGTTCTTAACAGTTCTTAACCAGTTCGAAACAAGGCGGACATTAATACAATTTTCAATCAATCAATCAATCAATCAATTCAATAACCCACGCTCACTTACAACAGCGCACCTCCGCGTGAACGTGTGTTATTGGTTTGATTGATTGATTGCTTGAAAAAATTTATTAACAGTGAAATGAATGTCCTTTTGACGAATGGCAGACTTCCCGCGATTTATATTTTGTTCCACAATTACTCATGAGCCACCAATTACATAATCCAACATTGTGTAAGAAACTGACACATTCGCCGTGACAGAATCGTTTTTGATTTAGTCGTTATGACGCTTTCAACATATCCAATCGTAAAGATTATTGTCCGCCATCTTGCTTTCATTTCTAAAACCACGAACGGCGGAGTGATTGTAATTCGGTTGTGGGCGGGTTCTGGGACCACGAGCGTGGGTTATAAGAAATAACCACGTCTAACTTGACTGTTTCAGCCAATCAGAATCGAGAAATTTGCATGCCATTGTATAAGCAGCAGCGGCTGGTGACATGTTCTGCTTGTGTTTGTGGTTTTCACATCCTTCCCCAACTGTCTATGGCGTGAGCCAGTCTCACAGTTCAGCCACAGAGTGGAAGTGGTAGAACAGGGAAAGGTTTGTTTGGAGAGACATGCTTTATGTACTGTATATATAATATATAATATGCCCCCCCCCCCAGTCAATTTGAGTGAGTTATTGTTCATATTGATCACATTTCTGTTGGATCGATCGTGCATTTACAGTTTTACACACTAGCTACACCATAATATTCAATATAAGAATAAGCATATACGAATACAGATACAGATGTGAATATGAATATTAATATGAATACAAATATAAATACAAATAAAAATATGATTCAGAATAAAATTATTATTATTATTGAAGAAAAAATATCTCAATTCAAGACAAGCCTTGGTGGGGTGGTATCCTGCCCTCTGCTGACCAGCCACCACTGGCAAATAGTAAAGTCAAAAGTATCTGAAATAAAAATACTTTGTCAACACATGTACACACACACACACACACACACACACACACACACACACACACACACACACACACACACACACACACACACACACACACACACACACACACACACACACACACACACACACACACACACACACACACACACACACACACACACACACACACACACACACACACACACACACACACACACTCCTGTCACATGACTGTCACATGATCATCTCATGCTTCTTATGGGGAAGCACAGATTGGATCTGAGCTTATGTCTGAATAACGTGTGTGTGTGTGTGTGTGTGTGTGTGTGTGTGTGTGTGTGTGTGTGTGTGTGTGTGTGTGTGTGTGTGTGTGTGTGTGTGTGTGTGTGCGTGCGTGTGTCACAAAGGCATAAGCCTAATCCACCAACACTAAAGCATAATTCCAAAGCAGCACAGCACAAAGCTGCAGGAAAGAGAGTAATGTATTAGGGAGGGGGGGTTAGACAGAGAGAGCTGGGGAAGAGAGACGGGGAGAGAGGGAGAGAAAGAGAGGAGAACCTGTTAGCACCATTGTGTTGTTACTGAAACACCTGTAACAAGATCTGATCACCCTCTCTCTCTCTCTCTCTCTCTCTCTCTCTCTCTCTCTCTCTTTCTCTCTCTCTCTGCTTGTCACAAACACACACTACATACCTGGACAGCACAATGGCTGCATTCTTCCTCTCTCTTTCTGTCTCCCCCCTCCCCCCTTCTGACTGGACCAAAGAGTGAGGGGGGGGGGGTTGAGAATAGACATAGAAGAGAGAGAGGAAAGCTAGAAGGAAATTATAATTAAGGACTTTACTAAAATAAAATAAAAAAATAAAGAACAAAATCCCTATGGCCTGTCTCCCAATCTAAACCTAATCAAGACAGACTGGAGAGTGGGTTTCGGTCTAGTAACCATCGCCAGCGACCCCCCCCCCCCCCCCCCCCCCCACACACACACACACACACACGCCGCCCAAGCCCCACCTCCCTCCCTCTCTCTGACCCCTTTCCTCTGCTCCATATCTGTGATGTGTGCAGTGATACAGTAGTCCGTTCCACCATCACAATGATGACAATAATCCCCAAAATTGAAAGAATAATAATATGTTTATTCTCTAGAATTATTAGGAGTAGGCCTTGTTGTTTTCTTTTCTTAAAAATACCCTATTACACCAACCTGACTTTATGATGATTACCTATATACTATGAATTTCAGTCATATATTTCAAGATTTATATTAGCTAAATGAGGACGGTAAACTCACTGTGAGCCGGTAGGTGATGAGAGTATACTGTTACCCTGCCATCTGATAGGAAGGCAGGTATTATTTCTTTAAATGGGAAGTTCACCCAACATTAAAAAAAAACATATTTTTTCCTATTCCGCTTTGAGCGTCACAAGCCATTCGGCTCCATTGTATTGGAGTAAAGGCAGACATCTCTATGGCAGATATCTCCAGAATCACACGGAAACTATCTGGTTGGATAGACTGCATTCTTGGTAAGAGGAAAAATACGTTTTTTGAGTGAACTGCCCCTTTATACATGTATACCCAGAAAAGGAGGTTGGTCCACTCCTTCTGCTGCTACTCTAAACTACACTACTGCCCCTCTGTGTGAAATGGCCAGTATGTCTCCAGAGACGGAGTATTGGTTAACAGCACCTTTTGAGCCACATAGGCTATACTGTACACTGCTGACCACATAACCTGCGTTTCTCCAACACGGTCTCATCAGAAAATGTTAATAAAGTACTAATCGACCACAGGAAAAATGGTACGTTATGTTATAGCCATAAGTAATACTAGACAGACAGACAGACAGACAGACAGACAGACAGACAGACAGACAGACAGACAGACAGACAGACAGACAGACAGACAGACAGACAGACAGACAGACAGACAGACAGACAGACAGACAGACAGACAGACAGACAGACAGACAGACAGACAGACAGACAGACAGACAGACAGACAGACAGACAGACAGACAGACACTTTATTGCAATCCCTGCATCTACGTCTTGTATGAGTAATATATATATATGTTTTGTATGGGCAAAAGTCCAAACAAACAGTGTCTGGGAGTCGAAACAACAATGATTGTGGTTGTGGGCGAGTGCTCTCACCACTAGACTAATCCACCCACCAACCCTGATACAAATACAGCAATACTATGATGGTTCGTTTTAAGATATAAAGTTAGGGTTATGGTTAGTTTAAGGTTTAGGCGAGGCTGTCAGAGAAGTGTGTCTCAGTAGTCTTGAGGTAAAGGCACTTGCCTTCCATGCGAGTGTCCCGGGTTTGTCGCCCAGTAGGGGAGCACAAACATCTTCTGAAAATGTTAATAGTTAACATTTTTGGAATATGTGATATATCTTCTAATTTGAAATACGTACACATTGTACATTTATATAAATACGTCAATATATTATTTGTGGCTATAACATACAGTAACGTACAATTATGTACCTTTGATCCTCTCTAGACAAAAGATCAGTCTGGTCTCGCCTACCGCTGTACCCTCTCTAGACAAAAGATCAGTCTGGTCTCGCCTACCGCTGTACCCTCTCTAGACAAAAGATCAGTCTGGTCTCGCCTACCGCTGTACCCTCTCTAGACAAAAGATAAGTCTGGTCTCGCCTACCGCTGTACCCTCTCTAGACAAAAGATCAGTCTGGTCTCGCCTACCGCTGTACCCTCTCTAGACAAAAGATCAGTCTGGTCTCGCCTACCGCTGTACCCTCTCTAGACAAAAGATCAGTCTGGTCTCGCCTATCGCGGTACCCTCTCTAGACAAAAGATCAGTCTGGTCTCGCCTACCGCTGTACCCTCTCTAGACAAAAGATAAGTCTGGTCTCGCCTACCGCTGTACCCTCTCTAGACAAAAGATCAGTCTGGTCTCGCCTATCGCGGTACCCTCTCTAGACAAAAGTCTAAATGCTGTACCTGCTGAACCAGAGAGGTGGTTTTTCGAGAGGTGGATCATGCGCCCCACCGATGCACATTTTCATGAGAAGATTTTTGAACATGGCAGTAGTTTTAAGGTGTTCCAAGTAGGGATGCTCGATATTGGCTTTTTTACCGATACCGATATACCGATATTGTCCAACTCTTAATTTCCGATACCGATATCAACCGATATCAACCGATACCGATATATGCAGGGTTTCCCCCCCCCCCCCCCCAAAATGGAATAATTTCAGGTAATTAACATTACATATCTCGTGTTGTGGAATTAACACAACATTATGCATACTTTTGACAATAAATAAAATCAGAATTTATTCTTACTTGCTTGCCTGGGTAAATAAAGGTTATAGAAATGTAAAAAAAAAAAAGATTTTTAAAAAATTTTAAACCGATACCGATATTTTCCGATATCACATTTTAATGCCGATATCGGTAGGCCGATAATATCGGACATCCCTAGTTCCAAGCCATTCAAGGATGGTTATCATTAAATGGCCAAGCCGCAAAGTAGTAAAAATTATTCTAAACCTTCGAAAATCAATGATCACAATCTCTATTATAGGTTAGAGTGGAACACGAAGTCTCTACTAAGATAAGATAAGATAAGATATTCCTTTATTGATCCCCTTGGGGAAATTCAGGCATCATAGCAGCATGGGGGGAGGGGGGGGGGGGTACAGGTAGTAAAACAACACAGTATACAGGTAGTAAAAAACAACACAGGCAGTGTAAACAATTAGATCAATATGGTCAATATAATTTACTATCTGACTAGCTGAGGAATATTCACATTATTCACAGTGTCACATAAGGTGCAGTATGCATGAGGTAGTGTTATAATTTACTATCTACTGAGTATACATTATTCACAGTATCACGGTATCCACTGAAATATACATTATTCACAGTATCCTAGTATCCACATAGGGTGCAGTAAGCCTAAGGTAGTGTAGGTTGTCCTCCTTGGGTTCCTATAAGTCCCAGGTCAATGTCTGGTAGCAGTCGCTGTCGCTGCCCCCTGTTGTGGAGCCTGGAGGCTGCTAGTCGCTGCCCACTGTTGTGGAGCCTGATGGCCGCTGGTATGAAGGACTGTCCGAGGCGGTTAGTTGAGTGTCGGGGGGGAATGAGTCTGTGGCTGAACGAGCTTCTCATCTTGACTAGCTCGTCGTAGAGGGGGTGGTAGGGGTTCTCCATGATGGCATCCAGCTTCCTTATCATCCCCCTCTCTACCATCACCTCAAGTCTAGGTAGCTCGACTCCCACCACGGAGCTAGCCTTCCTCACCAGCTTGTTGAGCTTGTTGGTGTCCCTTGAGTTGATGTAGCCTCCCCAGCATGCCACAGCATAGAAGAGGATGCTGGCCACAACAGACTGGTAAAAAGATTGCAGCAGTTTGTTGCACACATTGAAGGACCTGAGTCTCCTCAGGAAGAACAGCCTGCTCTGTCCCTTCCTGTAGAGGGCCTCTGTGTTGTCCGACCAGTCCAGTTTATTGTTCAGGTGTACCCCAAGGAACTTGTATGAGTCCACCATCTCCACATCCACCCCTCGGATGGAGATGGGAATCGGGGGGGGCCTCTTCTTGCCCCTCCGGAAGTCCACCACCAGCTCCTTGGTCTTACTGGTGTTGAGTTGGAGGTGGTTGCTGTCGCTCCACCCCACGAAGCTCTCCACCAGGGCTCTGTACTCCTCCTCATCATCGTCGGTGATGTAGCTTACGATGGAGGAGTCGTCTGAGAACTTCTGCAGGTGGCACCCGCTTGAGTTGCGGCAGAAGTCTGAGGTGTACTGAGATGAAGGTTAGGGTTAAGGTAAGGGTTAGGTTTCTAAGCAACTTTTTAGGTGAAAATTATGACGAGTTCCGCTGTGTTGCAGCTTCAAGATGTGATGTGATTGGGAATAACCCTTCTATCAATTCACATGCTGTGGTTAAAACATTCGGGGCCAACCACGTATACATACGTGTTTCGGATCCAACGCTTGACGGCCAACCATGTATATATAAGTGGTAAGGTTGTTTTGGCTTTTATTCCATTGTAATATCCTACTCAATGTCACCGAGCCGCACTGCAGATTTACCCGACTCTTGGAATTCGGAAAAGTGCATTACCGGCCAGATCCTCGTAGGGACGCTGTCTCGATAATGCAGTGTTCCCTGTTACAGACCGGTGTTTGTTTTTTTTTAGTATGAATGGACTTTTCTGTTAGCCTAAAGCTATGCGTGTAGCCGATGGCCTGGAATAGTTTTTGGGACGCTGAATTCAGTATGCAGTAAAGGAATATATCATCAGCCAATGGACATAATGATCTACCAGATGGCGATCGATAACTGGGAAATCTTTTTTGCAGTCCAACCGGCCACAGGTAAGAGCTTTTTCACGTAAATTACATGCTGATC
>NC_140171.1:36182279-36192279 GCF_963971535.1 Notolepis coatsorum
TTTTCAGGAAACCAGGTACAGCAATGATTGCAGGTGTACGATATCCACAACAGATAAGATTTCTGTAGGCTATGTGCTTTCATGCACCCGTGGGTGTTGATAAGTGTAACACCTAATTATGTCTAAAACCAGGAGATGCTTTATAATGATGTCGTCTTCTACTGAAGACATGTATGTTATCATAGTGGTATATCGTCACAGAGACACGTGTGTTGTATGTTGAGATATCAGATTATCCTCTCAGCCACATGTACAGGAGACAGAAATCAGAAGCTGTGGTTTCATTATATCCTGTTGTAGATTGAGTTGGTATGTGGAAGCATACTGAAAACAAGGCCCAAGCAATGACCTTGTCTCTTTGGAGAGGTAGGCTACAGATTAGCAGAGGGCCTTGTTGAAAGATTGTACATTATAGTCTGTATTCTACACTGGAATCTGCTCACATTTGGAGTAATGGTCTACAGTACAAATAATTACAATGACTTCTATAGACCCTTTCAGTGGAATTGTGTTGCTAAGGAGCAGCTCGGGCCCAGTTACTGATATTATCAAACACTGCAACAGGAAATGTTGGGCCTGTTTAGTACGTTTATGTTGTCAAGAAACTGTCTATTTTATTATATTCTGTTCTGTTCTGTTCTATTATATCAATCGACCAACTGACTCTATCTATCTATCTATCTATCTATCTATCTATCTATCTATCTATCTATCTATCTATCTATCTATCTATCTATCTATCTATCTATCTATCTATCTATCTATCTATCTATCTATCTATCTATCTATCTATCTATCATGCTGTGTAATTTCTGTATGAGTCATACTAGTTGCAATGCAATGTGCTCTACAAACATAAAAGTGACAAGAATACATAGTAGACAACACCATACTGTCATATGACAGGTGACATCATTTACCCAGAGTGTGAGCAAGACAGAGAGTCATCCATATTGACGTTAATGTGGTTACTTGTCATTAGCCACAAAATACGTAGGTTGGCCACAGTATGGTGTCTTTCTTTCTTTCTTTCTTTCTTTCTTTCTTTCTTTCTTTCTTTCTTTCTTTCTTTCTTTCTTTCTTTCTTTCTTTCTTTCTTTCTTTCTTTCTTTCTTTCTTTCTTTCTTTCTTTCTTTCTTTCTTACTTTCTTTCCTCTTTCAACAACTTGAATCTCTATGGTGCTGTGTCTGCTCTGCATGCTTCAGCCAGTTGTTTGTGTGTTCTCTCCGCTCTTGCTCTTTTACCCATTTATTCTCTCTCTCCTTCCCTCTCTCCTTGACCTTGACTGTGTTTGTAGCGACTAAACACTCCTTCTCTGCCATTGGTCTGTGGCACCACGTGACTCGACAGTCAGCTGACCAGATTCTAGGGAAAAGGGGAAACTTTTTTTTCCATCAGGAAGGAAGGGGGAAAGAAGTTTAGGACTTTAATGTCAGATCCTGTGTGTGTGTGCGTGTGTGTGTGTGTGTGTGTGTGTGTGTGTGTGTGTGTGTGTAGGTGTGTGTGTGTGTGTGTGTGTGTGTGTGTGTGTGTGTGTGTGTGTGTGTGTGTGTGTGTGTGTGTGTGTGTGTGTGTGTGTGTGTGTGTGTGTGTGTGTGTGTGTGTGTGTGTGTGTGTGTGTGTGTGTGTGTGTGTGTGTGAGGTTAGCGAAAAGCTCTTTTGCTATTTTTTTGTGCTGAGTCATTATGTGTTAATCATAAGTGGGACACCAGAATAGGCTGACAATAGAGAATATAAGAAGAAGGACATGAGATTAACCCTCCAACCGGGAAGTACAAGGGAATAACAGAGTCAGTTGATGTCCCTATAAGAGCCAGACTAGAGCCCTGGAGGCACTCTCCTACGCAGAGAGCTGGACGACGTTCCACTGCCAAACAGGAAGTAAACTAACCAAACTATCCCTTTACTTGTATAATTTCCCCGTAACATATTGAATGTTGTAATATTGTTCCCCCAAAATGTTTTGTCTCTTTTATAAATAAGAACCGAAATTTGTTGAAAAAGGTAAAATTATTTAATTTCACGGCATCTGTGTAGCCTTGTTTATTCACTGTGTCCATGGAAATGACAATGAACACAAACCATAAAGGTATGATTTCCTTCCACAGAAAAGACATAGCACTATAATTATGTTTACTTTTCTGAAACTACATCATTGCATATATTGCATAAATGTTCAGACAAGCTTCATTTTCGATTATTAGTGATACTCTGTATACACCCAATTCAACGCTATACCCGCATTTTCTTTCAAACTAATTTGGCTGCGGATGTTCCGATTTCATACAAATATTTGCCCTCTTGGGCAGAGGTGTTTTGGAGGCTGTGACTACAGGTGTAGAGACAGCCCTGCGTAGGAGTGTGCCCCAGAGGAAACTGACCCTCCAACCAGGACGTACAGGAGAAGAACAGAGCTAGTAATGTCCCTGTGAGATGTGAGAGCCAGACTAATGCTGCATTTATGTGCTTGTGTTCTGCGTCAAGTAGCCACTCACATGCTACTTACAGGTCAGAACCTTGACCACCTGCTGTATCGGACACCACATGAACGCGGCATATAGCCCCAGAGTAGACTAACCCTCCATCCTAGAATTATGAATAGAGGATGGGTCACTACTGTCATCAATCAAACAGAGACAAATCGCGTTGTAAGAAGTAGCATTGTCTCCCAGTACTGAATTACTTGTAGTGGAACATCCGCTTCTGATAATTCTAGCCTCCATCCAGGAAGTACAGGAGAAGAACAGAGTCAGTGATGTCCCTATAAGAGCCAGACTATAGCCCCAGAGGAGACTAACCCTCCATCCAGGAAGTACAGGAGAAGAACAGAGTCAGTGATGTCCCTATAAGAGCCAGACTATAGCCCCAGAGGAGACTAACCCTCCATCCAGGAAGTACAGGAGAAGAACAGAGTCAGTGATGTCCCTATAAGAGCCAGACTATAGCCCCAGAGGAGACTAACCCTCCATCCAGGAAGTACAGGAGAAGAACAGAGTCAGTGATGTCCCTATAAGAGCCAGACTATAGCCCCAGAGGAGACTAACCCTCCATCCAGGAAGTACAGGAGAAGAACAGAGTCAGTGATGTCCCTATAAGAGTCAAGTCAAGTCATCTTTATTTCTATAGCACATTTACAAATGACTAAAGCCAAACCAAAGTGCTTTACAGGTACATGGTAAAAACACATACACTACAGTAATAAGTAAACATTTTTTTTTTTTTTTATTATCGGCCGATATCGGCATTAAAATGTGATATCGGAAAATATCGGTATCGGTTTTCAAATTTATTTCTATTTTTCTTTTTTTTACATTTCTATTACCTTTATTTGCCCAGGCAAGCAAGTAAGAACAAATTCTGATTTTATTTATTGTCAAAAGTATGCATAATGTTGTGTTAATTCACAACAAGAGATATGTAATGTTAATTACCTGAAATTATTACATTTTGGGGGGGGGGGGGGGGGGGGGGGGCTGCATATATCGGTATCGGTTGATATCGGTTGATATCGGTATCGGAAATTAAGAGTTGGACAATATCGGTATATCGGTATCTGTAAAAAAGCCAAAATCGAGCATCCCTAGTAAAAATACACCAAAATTACAGAAAAGGTACTGTACAATTAAGAAAATAAAACAAGAACAAGGTGCAATATAAAAGGGACAGGACATTTGATGAAAAGTCCAGAGTAACAGCAAAAGTGACAGGCCAAAGTCAAAGGCCAGGGAAAAGAGGTGCGTTTTGAGCAGTGATTTAAAAGCCTCTAGGCTCTGGGCAGATCTTATGTGGGGGAAGCTGTTCCAGAGCCGAGGGGCAGCAGCAGCGAAGGCTCTGTCTCCCCTAGTTTTAAGCCTGGTCCTAGGCACCTCCATCAGCAGCTGGTCAGCAGACCTTAGGGCTCTGGATGGGGTGTGATGCAGGAGCTCAGCTAGCTACAGTGGAGCCAGCCTGTGTAGTGCTTTAAAAACGGTCAGTAATAGTTTAAAATCTATACGGAAACGGACGGGGAGCCAGTGGAGTGAAGCCAGGACGGGTGTGATGTGGTCACGTTTTCTGGTACCAGTGAGAAGACGGGCAGCCGCATTTTGTACCAGTTGCAGGCAACGGAGCAGCGACTGGCCAACATACAGCGCATTACAGTAATCCAGCCGGGTCGAAATAAAGGCATGGATCACCCTCTCCAGATCCTTGTGAGCCAGAAAGAGTCAGGAGTGTCCCTATAAGAGCCAGACTATAGCTGTATGCTATATAGTATGTTTAACAAGAACGCTGTTTTCCACTTGTTCATCAACTTGTCTAATCCCTCCATCTCTGTCACACTCCAGCACAGCATGCGTGTGTGTGTGTGTGTGTGTGTGTGTGTGTGTGTGTGTGTGTGTGTGTGTGTGTGTGTGTGTGTGTGTGTGTGTGTGTGTGTGTGTGTGTGTGTGTGTGTGTGTGTGTGTGTGTGCCCCCGTGTGTGTATAATACACTGTGGAATTTGCTCCCTCTGTGGGGACACAGATGAGGGGCCAGCAGAGGTTGGGGATCAGGAGGAGGGGCTAAAAGGGGGCAAAAAATATGAGGAAACTGATTTAAATCAGACACTGGGTACAGTAGACATCTCATGATACTGGGTACAGTAGGCGTCTCATGATACTGGGTACAGTAGACGTCTCATGATACTGGGTACAGTAGACGTCTCATGATACTGGGTACAGTAGACGTCTCATGACACTGGGTACAGTAGACGTCTCATGATACTGGGTACAGTAGACGTCTCATGATACTGGGTACAGTAGACGTCTCATGATACTGGGTACAGTAGCTTACAGTAGGGTACAGTAAGGTACAGTAGGGTACACTGGGTACAGTAGCTTACAGTAGGGTACAGTAAGGTACAGTAGGGTAGAGTAAAGTACAGTAGGGTACAATAAGGTACAGTAGGGTACAGTAGGGTACAATAAGTACAGTAGGGTACAATGGGTACAGTAGGGCACATTATGGTACAGTAAAGTACAGTAGGGTACAGTATGGTACAGTAAGGTACAGTAGGGTACATTATGGTACAGTAAGGCACATTCGGGTACAGTAGGGTACAGTAGGGTACATAGGGTACAGTAGGGTACAATAAGTACAGTATGGTACACTGGGTACAGTAGGGTACAGTAAGGCACATTATGGTACAGTAGGGTACAGTAAGGTACAGTAGGGTGCATTATGGTACAGTAAGGTACAGTAGGGCACATTAAGGTACAGTAAGGTACAGTATGGTACAGTAAGGCACAGTAGGGTACAGTAAGGTACATTGATGTACAGTAGGGTACAGTATGGTACAGTAAGGTACAGTATGGTACATTAGGGTACAGTAATGTACAGTAGGGTGCAGTAATGTATCATATGTACAGTATGTACAGGATGGTACAGTAATGTACAGTAATATACAGTATGGTACAGTAAGGTACAGTATGGTTCAGTAGGGTACAGTAAAGTACAGTATGGTACAGTAAGGTACAGTAGGTCACATTAAGGTACAGTAGGGTACAGTATGGTACAGTAAGGCACAGTAGGGCACAGTAGGGTACAGTAAGGTACATTGAGGTACAGTATGGTACAGTATGGTACAGTAAGGTACAGTAGGGTACAGTAATGTACAGTCGGGTACAATAAGGTACACTAATGTACAGTATGGTACATTATGGTACAGTAAGGTACATTAATGTACAGTAGGGTACAGTAGGGTACGTATGTACAGTATGGTACAGTAATGTACAGTAGGGTACAGTAAGGTACAGTATGATACAGTATAGAGTACATTAAGGTGCAGTGGGGTACAGTAATGTACAGTAGGGTACAGTAAGGTACATTGAGGTACAGTAGGGTACATTAAGGTACAGTAGGGTACAGTAAGGTACAGTAGGGTACACTGGGTACAGTAGACATCTCATCTTAACTCGCATGCCTGGTCAATGCTTGATGTAGGAAGTTTGATGAAGTCTACCTCATTCAATTGAGAAGTCTGTATTATATGCAAGGAGAGGAGAGGAGAGAGACTGATGTACTTTACCTCAATAATAAATCAAGCATGCATTACTGTAAGGGAGGAAAATAGGGGAACTTCAGGTGAGAGGAGGGAAAGAGAGAGAGAGAGAGAGAGAGAGAGAGAGAGAGAGAGAGAGAGAGAGAGAGAGAGAGAGAGAGAGAGAGAGAGCTGGTTCATGGCCAAGGTCACAGCAGAACGCCTAAGGAACCTGGGGTCCTAGGTCACCACACACACACACACACATAGACAGAGACACATACAGACCTTCTACAGAGGTCACACTCACATACACACACATGCACAAACTTACACACATACACCACACACACACACACCAGGCTGTGTTGCTGACATCGACAAAGCTGTAATCCTCTAGCGTCTGGGAGTATTTTCTTGACAAACAAGCACTTTGTTCTGCTGAACCAGTTCAGCTGTGTCACATGGTCGACTAGGTCACACATCTCATAACAATCACATCACGATGCTAATCAGTAGGGGTGCACCGATGTATCGGTCGGGTATCGGTATCGGCCGATAAGTGCCTTGTTGACTGCAATCGGCCTATCGGCCGATAAGCTTGAATGTGCCGATGGCAGTAGCCGATAAATATGCATCAATTTGTGTCGCGTCAAAAGGCAAAACGCGTCGCGACCTGCACAACGCCGCCCCCGGCCCCCGTTCTTTCAACCTAAAAGTGCACTTTCTTCAACCTCGAAGTAAACAAATCACAGAACGGTAGCCAGTTAGTACTAGTAGGTATCAACGTGAGCTCCCGGGACGGTAGCTAGTTAGTTAGCACCATCCATGTATCAACGTGAGCTCCCGGGACGGTAGCTAGTTAGTTAGCACCATCCATGTATCAACGTGAGCTCCTGGGACGGTAGCTAGTTAGTTAGCACCATCCATGTATCAACGTGAGCTCCCGAGACAGTAGCTAGTTAGCTAGCACCATCCATGTATCAACGTGAGCTCCCGGGACAGTAGCTAGTTAGCTAGCACCATCCATGTATCAACGTGAGCTCCCGGGACAGTAGCTAGTTAGCTAGCACCATCCATGTAACATCGTGAGCTCCCGGGACAGTAGCTAGTTAGCTAGCACCATCCATGTATCAACGTGAGCTCCCGGGACAGTAGCTAGTTAGTTATCACCATCCATGTATCAACGTGAGCTCCCGGGACAGTAGCTAGTTAGCTAGCACCATCCATGTAACATCGTGAGCTCCCGGGACAGTAGCTAGTTAGTTAGCACCATCCATGTATCAACGTGAGCTCCCGGGACAGTAGCTAGTTAGTTAGCACCATCCATGTATCAACGTGAGCTCCCGGGACAGTAGCTAGTTAGTTAGCACCATCCATGTATCAACGTGAGCTCCCGGGACAGTAGCTAGTTAGCTAGCACCATTCATGTATCAACGTGAGCTCCCGGGACAGTAGCTAGTTAGCTAGCACCATCCATGTATCAACGTGAGCTCCCGGGACAGTAGCTAGTTAGTTCACTCGCGACCTACCTGCACAACGCCCGCCGTCCCCAGTCCCCCACACAAGCTACTGCATCAAAGTTACTACTTATGATTAACAAGGCATTCGTTTTGTGGCATTAACGTTATATAGTTAGTGTTACACGTTCAATAACATCAGCATATTATTTACCCGAACATAGCAAGTAAAGCAAGGCATTACTCCGTTCATAGCTCAGTTCCATTCCGTTGCTCATTCCGTACCCAACTACCCATTCTGCAATCTGTTAATAAAGTTTTCAATCAGACAAATGTATAGAAAGGCTTTGTTTTATTATAACATTTGTTGCAGTAAAATCATTATGTCTCGAGTCGTTTGGTCATCCTGTGGAGCGATGGTCGGCGGGCAGCTAACGTATTAGCTACGTTAAGTTTGTTGTGCTCTCGCAAGCAGATCAATGGCGGCATGCCCGGAAGTAGAAAATGAATAAACGCTTGCCGATTGGTGGTAAGAAAAGCAGGAGGTGGGTGCTAGCGGTGTGACGTAATTGGCAGAATCGACTGTCAATCAAAATGGTTCTATTGCATTGGTTGAGAGCTCTGGTTGAGAGAATAGTATCCATCTGCAGGCCGACAGACCATACTGGGAGAGGGATAGTGCTACATGGCATGGTGGAATTAATACCATAAACATATTTCTTGATGTTTCCTTTTTTTAAGTAAGTAAAGAGGCCTACAAGCGTCTTTGAGCACCTGGAAAAGCGCTATATAAAATAGATGTATTATTATTATTATTATTATTACAAATACAAACATACACATACAAATATACAGTAGTTTCATAAAAAAATAATAAATGACAAAAAAAAGATATATATAAAAGAATAATATATAAATCTTTTTTTAATACTTTAAAAATGTTGCCACAAATATTGGTATCGGCCGATTGTGTTAGTTGAACAATCGGTATCGGTATCGGTGGCCAATTTTCATATCGGTGCATCCCTACTAATCAGTTCAGCTGTCTCATAACAATCACATCACAATACTAAACAGTTCAGTTGTGTCACATGGTCCACTGGGTCACACATCTCATAACAATCATATCACGATGCTAACCAGTGAGATGTGTATCCTAAACGTTCGGCAGCCTTCATATGTGCCATCACGCACGCTTGCTGCACTTTGCGCTGCTCTGTTTCTACAGATTTATGACCAGGAGGTTTCTATGATCCAGATCCTAATCTCTTAAAGCAAGACAAAATTATCAGCTAAGAATGCCACTGATAGCAAATGGAAACTGGCACGGTATGTGTTGAAATTGTATGTGCTTCTCCCGGGTCATCAGAATATTGCGTAGTCCTCCATGACATTACCTCACATTACCTCACTTCTGGTAACACACAGCTACCCCCTCGACTTCTGTCTGTCTCTGTCTGTCTCAGTCTGTCTCTCTCTCTCTCTCTCTCTCTCTCTCTCTCTCTCTCTCTCTCTCTCTCTCTCTCTCTCTCTCTCAGTGACCGTTGAGAAGCTGTTTGTGTACAGCTTCAGGTAAGGTTGTGTGTGGGTTCAGCTAAGACTCGTAGCACCAGTTCCCCCATAGCTCTCTGTCTCTACTGGTTCTGGGCTGATGGCTATCACCACTCCACTTAGCCTGAGACCTTGTCTGTCCGCCTCTTTGTCTGTCTGTTTGTATGTCTGTTTGTCTGTCTATGTATTCATCTTCCTGTCTTTCTGTATTCTAGCTATATTCATAGACTGGGTACGTGTGTGTGTGTGTGTGTGTGTGTGTGTGTGTGTGTGTGTGTGTGTGTGTGTGTGTGTGTGTGTGTGTGTGTGTGTGTGTGTGTGTGTGTGTGTGTGTGTGTGTGTGTGTGTGTGTGTGTGTGTGTGTGTGTGTGTGTGTGTGTGTGTGTGTGTGTGTGTGTGTGTGTGTGTGTGTGTGTGTGTGTGTGTGTGTGTGTGCGTGTTAGTAATAAAGGCATTATGTTGCTCTGATCCCCCGGCCCTCCAGCTCCAGAAGGACTTTATGGTTCTCTGCATGGCCTTCAATCATACTTTATTACACCCTGCTGGGGTGCTAGTGGATGTTTCCATCTGCAAACTTTGAACTTCCATCTGCTTGTGTGTGTGTGCATCCTTGCGTGCGTGTGTGCATGTGTGCGTATATATATATGTGTGTGCATGTGCACCGTGCGTGTGCGTGTGTGTGTGTGTGTGTGTGTGTCTGTGTGTGTGTGTCTGTGTGTGTGCGCAGGCAGGCAAGAAAACGAGAATCAGTGATTACATGTCCTTCATTAACAGAGTCATTGGTTAATGTGTCACTCGCACAATGGAATTACATGGATTTACACACAAACACATGCGCACACAAACACACACAGTCATTCGTGTCAAGGCACCCCATCTGATAAGAGAGTGTTAAGAGCAAAGGCCTTCCTTCCTGTAGGGTTGTTTAAGGTGAGGTTAGATATACCATTGGAATGTGTTCACTTTTGTTTCTATGCACTCCACTTCGAT
>NC_140171.1:36197279-36199779 GCF_963971535.1 Notolepis coatsorum
CAAAGCAGTAGGTGGCGATGTAGCTCAAACATGAAGGCCATTTTCAACCAATCAGAAGGGTTGAACGAGTCACTCCACGTCCTGCTCAAAAACAGAAACCCACCGTCTTTAAATGACCTCGCGTGAGCCATTAGCAACATAGCATTTATTTTTCAGCAAGAAACAAAGTGCAATAAAAGTGCAATAAACAAAAAAGGATACATTCACTGTGTTCTGCCTCATTTGTTGATGAAACAAAACCAACATCAACACAATTTACCACCAAGAGCGGAGAGTTTAGTCTCACAAAAAGATCTCTGATGTTGTTAGCTACATGCTAATGTGATTGGCATTTTTCATTTATATAGTTAGCATTGAGACTAGCGTACATTAACGTAGTAACGTTAACTCTAGTAGAATAAATGGATGAAAACGTTATAACAGAGTGCAGAATGGGTACAATACAATACGGCTCAATACAAACAATTGTTAAGGGGATGCAGACTGTTGTAGTTTGGACTGGGTTCCTTATAACAATAACTTGACAACACATGAGCCGCAGCTACTTGGGACAGCTCTGCTGTAAACACTGGAAATAACCTCGGTTACTATGTCCACACGCAACCACTGCAACCGGGATGCGCGCAAAACTTCACCCTGGACTCCGGTTGTAAAAGAACACGGTTGCAGTGTTCCAAAAACCTGGTTGCGTGTGGACGAACAGTGCAACCGCGCACATTAAGGCTCGGTTATATAACACCCCGTGTTCGTGATGACACTGGACAGGGCCTCAGTCACTGTGGCTTTTCTCTTGGGCTATAAGCAGTATAGTGGACAATAGCAAACCTTCCCTTTATTTGATCAACAATGTTGATCCTCTCAAAGTTGCTGACTGTTGAGCTGAGTAACGCACTTGCCGTATTGGGCGGACATCATGTGTCCTCGACCAACACCCACTCACTCACTCCCAAAGCTCTCACTTCTCTTTTCCTCTCTCTCAAGGTCGTTGTTTCATTTGGTGGTGGTCAGTGAACCAGCTAAAACTACTATACACTCTTAGGGCTAGATCCACAAAGAATGGATTGCACAGTGCAAGTTGCACCCTTACTTACAATTCATTATGAATTGAAAATGGGGGACCCTGACCCTGAAAGACGAAAGTCTTTCTCTGGTCTGCATCCCCTTAACACTTGTGTCTATTGAGCCGTACTGTATTGTACCCGTTCTGCAATCTGTTAATACAATTTTCATTCAATCAATCAATCTGCACGGTGATTGATTGAATGAAAATGTTATTAACAGATTGCAGAATGCATGGGTACAATACAGTACGGCCCATTCGGTGGAGTTGAACTGATCCTGATCGTCATCATTCCAGGTCAACATTTCCTTTGCGAGGCTAATCATACTTACTTACTTATATCAGCATAGAATCAATGCATTAGTGTGCCTGTGAGCGCTGAACTGGTTCTGGTTCTGGTCCAGCTCCGCTCTTACCACATCACTTCAGCAGCTGTAGAACCTGATCTCACTAAAGGCTGATGCATTGTATCAGGCTTTTGACAACTCTTGGCAGAAAAGAAGGTGTTGCTCAATGTTTATCATTTATGCTCTGGCGAATGTTTCAGTCGTCTCTGTGGTAACAAAAGACGCCAAGCTCCCTACTGTTGGTGTTTATTTGCTCTGCTAATCTTTCTTCTGTCAAGTTCATGTACGTTATACAAAAACATGTTAGTTCAACTCAAAACCAGAGAGAAACCACATGTATATCCATGGTAACGTTGAAATCTCATCCAATCACACTGTATGGCAATATATGACAGCAGCATGCAAATTATACCAAAACATTTTAGGGGGGGGGGGGGGGGGTCTTCTTTTTAAAGGCAATAGTTGGTGACCCGGTACTATAGATGGACTATAAATGTTTGTTTCTTTCAGGAGGGCTCAAGGGTCATTCAGGGATAGGGTTAGAATAGTGGTGTGCTCATGAACAACAAATGTTGAGCGAAAATGCACAATTTCTGTATCATATATCAGCCATAAGGATGTGATACCTGCTGTCACTTGACAGGTGACAGCAGGTGACAGGGCAACATTCCTAGAGCAACAGGAAATGAACTGAAGTGACGCAGAAATGAATGACAATAGCGATTATCTGCTCAACAAGAAGTTGCCAGTAGAGTCAGTGGACGTAAAGGAGAACACAAACCAAACAGACAAAGACGTGATACCGGCTGATTGATCAGAATCTAACACCATGTACTCAAGGAGTGTAGAGACGTCTCCTTGGACAGCGTTGCTCCGAAAGTTGCCCAGTGTATCGTAGCTTTAACAAATTAATCTCTTGGGATTTCCCAGAATCAGAACCAAGAGTAATTTATGTTTTACTAGACCTTGACATTTATATGATTATCAATCGCTGCACATGACAGGCAGAAACTGCTTCCAGAAGGGAACACTCTGGGCTTCTACCCCTTCAAGTCAAACATTTAAACAGGAAAGAACAGCTTGGGCTTCTACT